>NC_082736.1:26110795-26190795 GCF_030144855.1 Hypanus sabinus | reverse complement strand
GGTAAGGGAACCTGTTATTGGACCCAGCAATTACACTAACTTCTTTGTGAAGAAGTCCCCCTCAAATCCCCTTGAAGCATCTCCGCTATCGCGTTTCAGCGTCTCGCGTATGGTTTCTAGCGGTTAGGATTCCAGGTTATCACACAGTCGGCCCGGGTTCGACTCCCGGTGTGGGAAGCAAACGTTCTGGGGCGACACGGTAGCGTGACCGTCGGCAACAGGAGGGGCAGAGCGAGAGAAGCAAGCCAGGTGACCGGGGAACGGAGAATAAAATGCCATCACGGCGACCCGGGTTCGATCCCCGAAAGGAGTTTGTACGTTCTCGCCGTGACCGCGTGCGTTTCCTCTGAGCAACGTTCGGGTTAGTAAATTGTGGGCAGCTTGTGGGCGCCCGGAACGTGACGGCTCTGGCAGCCAGGCCCAGCAGAATCGTCTCTGCTCTGATTTGACGGCCAAAGCTGCATTTCACTGCCTGATTCGACCTACGTGTGACAGATCCCGCCAATCTTTAAACCTTTCCTCTTGGAAACCCTCCTGATCGGGGGAGAAAAAGGGACTGAGACAATTCACTATCTATGAACGAATTTATAAACCTCTATAAGGTCCCTCCTCTGTCTCCTCCGCTCGAGGGGAAACCTTTCCCCTCTCAATTACCCACCTCCCCTCCCCACCTCTCTTTCTTCTCCTCCACCCTCGTCCATTCTATCTCCCTTTCCCATTGTCTCCCTGACCAAACTCTTTCCCCCCTCCCCCGCCCTCTCTATTTCCCTACCTCCGGAATCCCGTCCATCTCTCTCCCTGTTCCATATCCTCCTCCCTTCCATAGTTCCTCCTCCCATTCCCGTTGCTGCCACTCCGGAGCTTTCTATCAGAAAATAGGCCATGCGGCCCATCTCATTCATGCTGACAAAGAATCCTATCCAACCCAATCCTATGTGTGTCTGTATTTGGCCGAGAGCCCTCACCTTTCCTAACCGAGTATCTGTCCAACGGGCCTTTTCAGTGTTGCCCGGGGATTTGCCTCCGCCGCTTCCATAAGCCCATGTGATATCGGAGAATTAGACCATTTGTCCATCGAGTCGGCCCCGCCAGAGCTGATCCATTTCCCCTCTCACCCCAAATCTCCTGCTTTCGTCACGTACCCCTTCATGACCTGACTAATCAAGAATCTTTCAGCCTTGGTCCTTAGCGCTGTCATAGCCGGAGCTGGGAGCGGGGATAAGCTCCCTATACAGGTCTCCGAATGGCGCGCGTCTCTAACAGCCCCTGACAACCAAGCCCAACCTTTGGCCTTCACGTGTGGTTTAGCTGCTAGTTCCGGCCGAACTGTTTCTACTGATCGACGGTTCCCTTTCACTAATCTCAGCCTTTGCCTTAAATAACCTGAGAGAAATGATTAAGTTAAAGACGGTACTTAAGGAGTCCATTTAGAATGTGCTGACACAGAAAGAGCGTGCAAAACAACTTGCAGGGCAACGTATAAACCAATTTGCAAAATGAGGATGAAACAATAGCTTGCTGATTAAAGAAGCGATACGGGTAACGGGAAGACATGCTTAACGGTTGAACAATAACGGTCAAAATGCGCTGAGGCTGATAAGTGGGCCAAAGGGTAATCACATTTGTAATTTTGTAATGAGATTAAGGAAGAATGTCTGCACCTCACATGGGTGCAACTCACAAAGTCGTAAACAAGTAGGGTATAAAAAACTGTGCAAAGTGTAATTCGGCACTCAATCTAGCAGGAGCTGGTTGGGTCCGACTCTGCAGACTCGAAAAATAAAGTTTACCGTTCTGCAAATTGCTGAGACTCAGTGTGTTTCTGACAACGTGGGGGCTCGTCCGGGATCCACACTCCGGCCGCGGTGGACACGAGGAAGGACATCGGAGACGGTGCACCCCGCCGAGTTTGGCGGTCCCTGACTCCTTGCTCGTCGCTCCGGCGCGGCTTGAGCGAGTGATATCCGGACAGCGCAGAGCGGTAAACGGGGAGAAGGGGACAGTACCTGGTACTGGAAGTCCCCAGGACGCACCGGGTAAGTGCCTACTATTATAGTAGAAGGGTGCGGGAATAAGTAAGGACGGAGAAGACCGGGATAGCTACCCGGGGGTCCTCCTGATAAAAGTCCTTGGGACGCACCGGGTAAAGTGCCTACTGTTGCAGTAGAAGGGTGCGGGATTAAGTAAGAGCGGAATAAGATGGGAGGGGGTGGCTCTAAAAAGAAAGAGGAAACGGAAAGACCGGGACCATACCCGGGGGTTCCTCCTGATAGCCCCCTGGGCAGAATGTTTGAGAATTGGGGATGTGGAAGACTAAAAGGGAAACAAAAGAAAAAAAATGATACAGTACTGTTTAATTTGGTCGAAACAGCCGATAGAAAAACCTGCGGTCTGGTGGCCGCGGCTTGGGTCTGAGGAGGATTGGGTACGACAAGCCTTAAACATTTACGTTAATTCAAAACCAAATGTAAAACCGGAAGAAATTGCTTATGCTTTTTGTTGGGCTCCCTGGCCAGGAGTAACAACAAAGAGTTTTAAATTGGGCATTAAAGGGGAGCGGAAGTGGGACCCACTCGATCATTTACCCCCTCCCTATGTCCAGCCTTCTGCGCCCCTTGCGGGAGCAGAGGGAGGACGTGAAGAAAGTGAAAAAACAGAAGAAATAGACCCGGAGAGGGAAGAGAGGGATGTTAGGGAAAAAGCAAAGGCAAGGATCGAAACAAGGAGTGTGACAGGAGCAGATAAGAAAAAGAAGGACGAATCAAAAAGGGAAGAGGTATCGATGTATCCCCTTCGAGAGGTTCCAATGGGAGGAGCACGAGGAGGGACAGGATTTGTAAACGTCCCTCTGACAAGTACCGAAGTACGAGGATTTAAGAAAGATATGAAAACTTTATTAGAAGATCCAATGGGACTGGCAGAACAGTTGGATCAATTCTTAGGACCTAATGTTTACACTTGGGAAGAAATGCATGCGATTATGGGAACGCTATTTTCTGCACAAGAGAGGCAAATGATACGACAAGCTGCAATATCAATTTGGGGAAGGGAACAGCCGAATGAGTTACCGGGGGACCGGAAATTTCCAGTAAACGACCCACAGTGGGACAAACAAGCAGAAGAGGGAAGACGCAATATGCGACAGTGGCGAGAGTACATCATTAAGGGAATAAGGGAGGCTGTGCCAAAAGGTCACAACTTTGCCAAGGCGTTTGGAAACCACCAAGGGAAAGATGAGAGCCCAACCGACTTCCTCGATAGGGTGCGGAAAAATGTGCAACAGTATGCGGGGGTGGACCCTAATTCGGCAGTAGGGGAACAATTCATACGAATTGAAGAAGAAGAACAGAAGTTCAGGAAAATAAAAGGGCAACTAATTCGGGCCCCGGTATTAACACTGCCAGCACTGGAAAAGCCCTTTCAGCTGTATGCAACAAACAATGAAGGAACTGCGTTAGGAGTACTAACCCAAGAAAAAGGAGAAAAGCGGCAACCTGTGGCCTTTTTATCAAAAATGTTAGACCCGGTATCCCGGGGATGGCCGACGTGCATACAAGCCGTAGCGGCAGCAGCCGTACTAGTAGAAGAAACACGGAAATTAACCTTTGGGGGAAGAATGACGGTGTATACCCCGCACTCCGTTAGCACCCTCTTAGCCCAAAAAGCTCAGCGGTGGTTGACGGACTCTCGCATACTGAAATACGAAACCATTCTGATGGTCGGGGATGATTTAAGCTTTGAAAAGAACAATAGTTGTAACCCGGCACAGTTCTTATACGGGGAATCAACAGGGGAGGAAACCGAGCATAACTGCGTGGAGCTAACAGACCTTCAGACAAAAAGTAGGGAAGATCTACAAGAAGTTCCCCTAATTGAAGGCGAGGAACTATATATCGACGGCTCCTCCAGATGCATCAATGGGGTACGACACAGTGGATATGCTATTATAAACGGGAGGACTAGGGAGACGGTGGAGTCCGGCCGGCTCCCGGGTAATTGGTCAGCCCAGTCTTGTGAACTATATGCCTTGCAGAGGGGACTGCAACTGTTAAGAAACAAAATAGGCACTATATACACCGATTCTAAGTATGCCTATGGAGTGGTACACACCTTCGGAAAGATTTGGAAAGAACGGGGGTTGATAACAGCCAGGGGAAGGGAATTAGCTCACGAACAAATGATAAGCATGACTCTGGAAGCCCTAACATTACCTCAAGAAATTGCAGTGGTTCACGTTCCAGGACATCAACGAGGAACAGCCCCGGAAGCAATAGGAAACCGGCTCGCAGATGAAGAAGCCAAACGGGCAGCAATGGAAAAAACGGTCCGACTTCTAACCCTGATACCAATAAGGGAAGGGCTTAACAAACTACCAGTCTTCACCCAAGTAGAAATAGACGCTATGAGCCAGCTGGGAGCCCGACAAACATCAGAAGGCGAGTGGAAGACCCCCGACGGACGGCAAGTACTGAATAAGGAAGTAACTCGTCATATACTGCAACAACTACACCAACAAAGCCATTGGGGAGTGCAAGCTATGTGCGACACTATCCTAAGGGACTATGTTTGTAAAGGGATATTCACACTAGCTCAACAGGAGGTGTGGGGCTGTTACACCTGCCAAAAGGTAAACAAGAAAATGATGCGTGCCACCCATAAGGGGGGACAAACACTAGCCGTCCGACCGTTCCATCGGATCCAAATAGACTTTACCGAACTACCACAAGTTCAGAGATGGAAGTACCTGTTAGTAATTGTGGATCACTTCACTCGGTGGGTGGAAGCATTCCCAACCACTAAAGCGGACGCCCCTACAGTGGCACGGATCCTATTAGAAAATATAGTCCCGAGATATGGAATAATGGGGTCTATTGATTCAGATAGGGGAACACACTTTGCCTCAAAAACACACCAGCTAATCTGTGACGCCTTAGGAATCCAGTGGAAGCTGCACACCCCCTGGCACCCTCAGAGCTCAGGAAGAGTTGAGAGGATGAACAGTACTTTGAAGACGCAATTAACAAAACTAATGATGGAAACCAAGCTACCCTGGACCAAGTGTCTACCCCTGGCCCTACTAAGAATCCGCACGGCTCCTCGAAAAGATATAGGAGTATCCCCTTATGAAATGTTGTTTGGCCTTCCATATTGGAACAAGGTGGAGGGCTATCCTTCCCTGCAAGGGGGAGATGTCTTTGTAAGGGACTATTTACAGGCACTGTCTCGTTCTTTTGCAGAATTGCGCAGGAAGGGGTTACTCGCACAAACCCCACCTCTGGACTTCGCACTCCACCGAACTCAGCCCGGTGACTGGATCCTGATTAAGACTTGGAAGCCAGAGAAGTTACAGCCGCAGTGGGAAGGCCCATTCCAGGTGCTACTGACCACCGAAGCCGCAGTAAGGACAAAAGAAAAAGGGTGGACCCACGCCGCGAGAATCAAGGGACCCGTAAAGCCCGAAGAAGGTGCAGAATGGACTTGCGTCCAGGGAGAAGACCCGATGGTGCTAAAGCTCAAAAGACGGACAGAATGAACTTTGGGACTGTAATGTATATACTGCTATTGTTGAGAAGCGCTGAAGGAGGAGTATGTGGAAAGTTTAATCTAACCAACTGCTGCTTAAAGATAGATGACAACGGAAAGGTGGTTCAAAAAATATCAGATAAAATAAGGAAACTGGCCCACGTGCCGGTACAGACCTGGAAGCCGCTGGGGTATTGGGACTGGCTGGACGGATGGTTGAAAGGAGGCTGGTGGCGAACCGCTTTAGGGGTTATAGGAGGGGGATTGATGGTCCTCCTTCTGCTACCATGTCTGATCCACTGCTTGCGGGAGCTAGTAGCTCGGGTGGCAAGACAAGTCATGCAACCAGGGGCCCCAGCTGATCCTGTTCAGGTACTCCTACAAAGGGAAATAGAGCTAGAGGAAGAAGCCTATGTAAACCCGTGGCAAAAGCCCAACTGATAGTACATTCTAAAAAGAAAAAGGGTGGATTGAGAGAAATGATTAAATTAAAGACGGTACTTAAGGAGTCCATTTAGAATGTGCTGACACAGAAAGAGCGTGCAAAGCAACTTGCAGGGCAACGTATAAACCAATTTGCAAAATGAGGATGAAACAATAGCTTGCTGATTAAAGAAGCGATACGGGTAACGGGAAGACATGCTTAACGGTTGAACAATAACGGTCAAAATGCGCTGAGGCTGATAAGTGGGCCAAAGGGTAATCACATTTGTAATTTTGTAATGAGATTAAGGAAGAATGTCTGCACCTCACATGGGTGCAACTCACAAAGTCGTAAACAAGTAGGGTATAAAAAAACTGTGCAAAGTGTAATTCGGCACTCAATCTAGCAGGAGCTGGTTGGGTCCGACTCTGCAGACTCGAAAAATAAAGTTTACCGTTCTGCAAATTGCTGAGACTCAGTGTGTTTCTGACATAACCCAATGACTTGGCATCCACAGTTTCCTTTCAGCGTCTCCCATATGGTCTAGCGGTTAGGATTCCTGGTTTTCACCCAGGCGGCCCGGGTTCGACTCCCGGTGTGGGAAGCAAACGTTTTAACGCGCCGTTCAGCGCAGCCGAACGCCATTCCAGCGACCCGGGTTCCCTGCCTGGAAAGTTCAGAATGAACTGCAGAGCAAAGAGAGAAACGTCGAGCAGCGTCTGCGGAGGCAGGAGGTTCCGGAAACCGAAACGTCGACCATTCGCATCTGTCTCTACTGGCGCCACCTGATCCGCTGGGATCCTGCCAGCATCCAGTTATGGGGCACAGCAACACAGAACCAGGCCCTTCGGCCCGTTTACTCCCTTCGATGTATCCCCGCTATCGTCTTTCAGCCTCTCGCATATGGTCCAGCGGTTAAGATTCCCGGTCTTTTGTATCTTCTGCCCGATGGAAAAGGGAAGAATGGAGAATGTCCGGGGCAGGAGGGATCTTTGATTCTGATGTCCGGTTTCCCGGGGCAGCCAGAAGTGCAAACGGTGTTCATGGAGGGGAACCTGGTTTCCGTGTTGCTGGATTGGACTGGTACAGTGATGGTTAGTAGCAACTAGGAGGGCCGAATGGCCTGCTTCCTCAATGCATGCCTGAGACTGAAGGATGAGAGACCCGGGTTGTATACCCGGGAACTGCAGATGCAATAAAGAAACAGGGTACAGAGGGTCGTGCAGCGTCTGTGGAGGCAGGAGGTTCGGCATCCGAATCGTCTCCGATTTCCCATTCAGTCGCCTGACGCTACCCAATCTGCTGGGACCCTCCCAGCACCCGTTATAGAGCACCGTTGAACAGAACCGGGCGCTTCGGCCCGTTTAAGCAATGGCAGCCTAGTGCTTTGCCCAGTCCCATCTGCTTCCACCGGTAACACATCACAATTTATCTTCCATCCATCAGGTCGGCTTACAGCTCGCTCCCTCTCTCTCACCACACCTCGAGTGAGCATCCTGCCCCTCAGGTTACTCCTTAAATATTTCACCTTTCACCCTTCACGTAAGACCACTAGTTCTCTCCCACCCGGTGGGAGAGTCTAAGGCCAAAGGGCCCACATTCAGAATAGAAGTAGGTTACCTGTGGAGAGAGATGAGGTGGAATTTCACAGGAGGCCGCGCGTTGGTCGTCAGGCTGTCACCGTTAGCGGTCTCTGTCTCCGCGCAGATCCTCACCGGCGGCTGCTGTGTGCGCGGTGGACGGGGGAAGGTGTCAGGCAAAGACAGAAAATGCCGGGGGAACTCGGCAGATCACGGAGCATCTCCGAAAGGTGGCGGACAGCTGATGTAGATGGAACAGTGCGTGTTCCGGAGGGCAATCGGTGTAACGCACTATATTGACGCGGAAAGGTCAAGGCCGATGCTGGTTATGACACCAATTACCACTGGGTTACATATGCCAGACGACAGAGTATCTGTGGAATTCATTGCCACGGCTGACTGTACTGGGGAAGTTATTATTTAAAGCGACGGTTGATATGTACTTCGTAAGTAAGGGAGGGTGTCAAAGGGTGCGGGGAGAAGGCCGGAGAACGGACTTGAGAGAGAAAACAATTAGCCATGATGTAACGTCTGCTTCGACTCGATGGGCTGAATGGCCTGATCTGCTCCAATGTATTATGGATTTACGGGACTTGGTTTCAGGCTTCTGTGTCTTCTGCCCGATGGGGAAAGTGGAGAAGCGAGAATGTCCGGGGCAGGAGGGATCTTTCATTATGATGCCCGCTTTGCCGGGCAAAGGCAAGTAAAAACGGAGTTCGTGGAGCGGAGCCTGGTTTCCGTGATGTGCTGGATTTGAATTGTAGAGTGATGGTTAGTATCTACTCGGAGGGCCGAATGGCCTGCTTCCTCAATGCTTGACTCAGACTGAAGGGTGAGTGACCCAGAGGAAGCCGGGGCGAGCCTGAGACGGTGAGTGAAATGCAGAGTATTTGAGGAAAAAGCGGAAAGACAGAGCTGGAGGACACGGGAACAGGCCCCTGGGTCCAATTTGTGGGCACGGGGCAAGTTGTTTGTCGGAAGTAGTTGCTTTTGCCTGGCTTGGGCTTGTCTCCCTCGATACCTTTCCGATCCACGTCCAAATGTGTTTTAATCAGTGTCATTTCACACAGCCTCTCACGTCTACACACCGCCCTCTGTATGAATAAGTTGCCTCTCAAATCCCTTCGAAGTATCCCCCCCTCCCCTCCCCCCCCCCGTCTTTTATCGGCTTTCAGCGTCTCCCATATGGTCTAGCGGTTAGGATTCCTGGTTTTCACCCAGGCGGCCCGGGTTCGACTCCCGGTGTGGGAAGCAAACATTTTAAGGCGACACGGTATCGCACCGATCAGCGCAGCCGGACGCCATTCCAGCGACCCGGGTTCCCTGCCGGGAAAGTGCAAAAGGAGCTCCAGATGAAACGAAGTCCGGAGGGTCGTTCAGCGCCTGTGGAGGAATGTCGACCATTCGCCTTTGACTCTGCCGACGCTACTTAATCCGCTGGGATCCTCCCATTGTCCAGTTATAGAGCACAGCAACAGAGAATCAGGCCCTTCGGCCCGTTTAATCAATGGCATTCTTGTGCCATCTAGTCTCATCTACTTGCACCGGTAACGTAGCGCTCCATGCACCTGTCCTAACTTTACTTAACCATTACGCTTTATCGTTCATCCGCCAGGTCCGCTCGCAGCTCGTTCCCACACTCTCACCACACTGTTAGTGAGAAGCTACCCCCTCACATTTCACCCTTAACATAAGACCACTAGTTCCCCTGTCACGCAGCCCGAGGGGGAGGGGAACCTGCTGGTTTTCACCCCGTGGGAGAGACTAGGACCTGAGGGCCCACATTCAGAATTGAAGTACGTTGCCTGCAGAGAGATGAGGTGGAATTTCACAGGAGGCCGCGCGTTGATCATCCGGCTTTCACCGTCAGGGCTCTCCGTCTCTGGCGCGCAGATCCTCCCCGGTGGCTGCGGTGTGCGGGTGGACGTGGGAAGGTGCAGGTAGAGAGAACACAGAAAATGCCGTTTCACCCAGTTCCAGGGAGGGGCGAGGCAGGAAAGCTATCTGCTTTCAGCGTCTCCCACATAGTCTAGCGGTTAGGATTCCTGGTTTTCACCCAGGCGGCCCGGGTTCGACTCCGGTGTGGGAAGCAAAAGTTTTCGGGCGACCTGTTTCCTCCGGTTTAGCCACCTTCCCAAGGCGTTCGGGTTAGTAGATTGTGGGCAGGCTACATTGGCGACTCTTGTATCAGCGCCAATGACGCTTTTCACTGTATGATTCGATCTTCAAATAAAGACAGTCCCCAAGCCTATGCCCTCCCGTGGGAACCCCCCACCCCCCGAGACGGGGTGAGAAAAGGACAACTTGCTTTATCTATGAACAAACTGATCAACCTCTGTGCGGTTTGCCCTCAGTCTCCTCGCAAGAGGGTAAACAGCCCCGGACGATCCAGCCTCTCCTTACAACTCCGGAGCATCAGTCCGTGACACGCCCAATGTTGTTCGCTCTCCCTCCAGATCAATCGCATCCTCACAGGGATTCTGAGCTGGGATGTTCTGAATCTTTTAAGATCGTAAGACAGAGGGAAAGAATCAGACCGTCCGGCCCATCGAGTCTGCTCCGCCATTCATCATGGCTGAATTATTATCCCTCTGAACCCCATTCTCCTGCTTTCCCCCGTAACCGTCGACTCCTCTCACTACTCAAGAACCTATCAACAGCCGACTGTGGTAATGAATCCCACAGATTCACCAGCATTGGCTGAAGAAATTCCACCTCATCTCCTTCCTAAATTCTGAGTCTGAACACTCTGGTCCCAGACTCCCGCACTACAAGAAACATCCTCTCCACATCCACTCTATCTGTGTCCTCTGGTCCTAGACTCCCCCCACTACAGGAAACATCCTCTCCACATCCACTCTATCTGTGTCCTCTGGTCCTAGACTCCCCCACTATAGGAAACATCCTCTCCACATCCACTCTTTTTGTGTCCTCTGGTCCTAGACCCCCACTACAGGAAACATCCTCTCCACATCCACTCTTTTTGTGTCCTCTGGTCCTAGTCTCCCCCACTACAGGAAACATCCTCTCCACATCCACTCTATCTGTGTCCTCTGGTCCTAGACTCCCCCCACTACAGGAAACATCCTCTCCACATCCACTCTATCTGTGTCCGCTGGTCCTAGACTCCCCCACTATAGGAAACATCCTCTCCACATCCACTCTTTTTGTGTCCTCTGGTCCTAGACTCCCCCACTACAGGAAACATCCTCTCCACATCCACTCTTTTTGTGTCCTCTGGTCCTAGACTCCCCCACTACAGGAAACATCCACTCCACATCCACTCTATCTGTGTCCTCTGGTCCTAGACTCCCCCACTACAGGAAACATCCTCTCCACATCCACTCTATCTGTGTCCGCTAGTCCTAGACTCCCCCACTATAGGAAACATCCTCTCCACACCTACTCTATCTGTGTCCTCTGGTCCTAGACTCCCCCACTATAGGAAACATCCTCTGCACATCCACTCTATCTGTGTCCGCTGGTCCTAGACTCCCCCACTATAGGAAACATCCTCTCCACATCCACACTATCTGTGTCCGCTGGTTCTAGACTCCCCCACTATAGGAAACATCCTCTCCACATCCACTCTATCTGTGCCCAATGGTCCTAGACTCCCCCACTATAGGAAACATCCTCTCCACATCCACTCTATCTGTGTCCGCTGGTTCTAGACTCCCCCACTATAGGAAACATCCTCTCCACATCCACTCCATCTGTGTCCTCTGGTCCTAGACTCCCCCACTATAGGAAACATCCTCTGCACATCCACTCTATCTGTGTCCGCTGGTCCTAGACTCCCCCACTATTGGAAACGTCCACTCCATGTTCACTCTATCTAGTCCTTTCAATACTCTGAAGGATCAGGGGGTAGAGAACAGTGCGGGTATGAGACCCGGGACTGTGTGTCCATTTATCTCTCATACACAACCCACACTAGACTCCCTTCTAGTTCTTCGCCATCACCTTCCTGACCAGCACGGCTAAAAGTGCACACTCACCCCGCCCACCGCGCACCCCGACCTCCTCGTAACTCACTCTGCCTCCACCAGCCTTTGCCATCATCCCAACCTACGTATTCTGGAGACCCCGTCCCCTTCCCCAACTCATGGCCCCTCTCCGTACTTTGCGTTTGACCCCGTCCCCTTCCCCAACTCAGCTCCCCTCTTCCATTTCCACCCCACTCCTCCACCCCTCCCTCTACTCTTTCTCAAACTAATTACCCCTCTCCCAAATAATCAACCATCCCACCGTTCTCCGCCCTTCACCCCACCCTTCTCTTCTCCCCCACTGCCTCCCCTTCCCATCTCTCACTTCCCAAATTCCTCCCGCCTTCTCTATTTCCCTACCACGCCTACCCCATTCCCCTCTCTCCCTGCCCCGTATCCTCACCTTTCCCTCTTTCCCCCTCCCCTTCCCGTTGTTCCGGTACATAGCAGGAACAATAGGCCATGCGGCCCATCTCACCCGTGCTGACAAAGAATGCTATCCACTCGAATCCCGTGTGTCTGCATTTGGCCCAGACCCCCTCACCATTCCAATCCGTGTACCTGTCCTAAAGTTGTTTGTGTATCCGCCTCTACCACTTCCTCGGGCAGCAATTCCACAAGACCATAAGGTCATGAGACATAGGAGCCGAATTAGGCCGTTCGGCTCCGCCATTTCATCATGACTGATCCATTTTCCCTCTCATCCCTTTAAGCCCTGACCAATCAAGAATCTATCAGCCTCTGCCTTAAATTCACCCAATGTCTTGGCCTCCACAGCCCTTCTATCTCGTCATTCATCATCTCCCGTGTCGTTTCGCGGTGAGGATCCCACCGGTGTTTG
The DNA here is from genome assembly GCF_030144855.1 of Hypanus sabinus. Classification (NCBI taxonomy): domain Eukaryota; kingdom Metazoa; phylum Chordata; class Chondrichthyes; order Myliobatiformes; family Dasyatidae; genus Hypanus; species Hypanus sabinus. The sequence continues at coordinate 26,178,438 of NC_082736.1, read as the reverse complement.
CTCGACTCTACTGACGCTCCCATTATCCCATTATCCCAGCACAGCAACACAGAAGCAGGGCTTTCGGCCCGTTTAATCCATGGCAGCATGGTGTTTTACCTAGTCCCATCTACCTGCACCGGTAACACAACGCGCCGTGCACATGTTCAAATTTTACTTAAATATTACAATTCAACGCGCAACCACCGGATCCGCTTTCCACTCTCACCACACTGTGAGTGAGCAACCTCCCCCTCAGGTTCCCCCTTTAAGTATTTCACATTTCACCCTTCACATAAGGCCACCAGTTCCCGTTTCACCCAGCCCGAGGGGCGAAAGCCCGCCAGTGCTCACCCCGTGGGAGAGTCTAAGGCCAATGTGCCCACATTCAGAATCGAAGCACGTACACAATTATTAAAACTATACAGGCACCGTATGACAATCCTGCTGCTAGGATTAAAATCAATGGATATTTATCGGATAGTCTTACTCTAGAAAGGGGCACGAGACAGGGCTGTGCATGGTCACCGCTACTCTTCGCGTTATATCTGGAACGATTAGCTCAATACGTCAGACAAATGAAGATATCGGGGGGGGGGGGGAATTCACTATTAAAGGGACAGAGCATCATTTGGCCGGTTACGCGGATGACATTTTGATCTCTCTCGGGCGACCAATATACTCTTTACCTAAATTATGCAATCATTTGAACAACATGGTCAATTATCAGGATACAAGATCAGCATAGATATAAGCCAATTACTTTCATATAACTGCAGCCCACCAAGAGAAATTGAAAGCAGATGCCCCTGGGCATGGCAAACAGAGTCTTTCAAATATTTGGGAATCATTATGCCAAAATGTTTGGCAAAATTATCAGAATGCAATTATTCGCCTATATAAAAAAAAATTAAGGAAGTTCTAACAAGGTGGAACCAGGTTCCTTTTTTTTATTCTCGGTTCAAGGACTGAATCCCTTAAAATGAATATACTGCCCAGACTGTTATATCTCTTTCAGACCCTACCAATAGAGATTAGCCAAAATCAATTCAATGAATGGAAGTAGATGTTATCGAGATATATACGGCAAGTTAAAAGGCCTAGAGGTCGTCTCAAAACTTTGCAATTAGCCAAGGAAAAGAGGGGATGGGGCCTACCTCCCCTTAGATATTATTATTTTGCAGCACAGTTGACGCTCAATGGAAAAACATTGAAGTCAGGGTACTTTCCATCCCCATGCAGCCAATTTTGGCTGATAACAACCTACAAAGTTACATAAATACCATTGATAACCCGTGGGTGAAACGGACACTCAAAACATGGAAAACTATTATAAAAGAATATAAACTAAAGGAGATATTTCAATTCTTAAATGGTGTGCATATGACTCGGATTTTACGCCGAATTAACTGGATGCTAGATTTAAGGACTGGACGGCTAAAGGAATAACAGTTCTTTGTAATATCATGAAAGAAGGAACACTGTTCAGTTTTGAAATGCTTAAAGAGAAACATTTAATAGAAAAACAAGACTTTTATCGGTATTTACAGATGTGACAGTATATTAATAGGGGGTTAAAATGTAACCAAGGCAAGTGCATGTTTGATAGAGCTATTTAGAAAAGCATATAATTCAGATAACGGTAGGAGAATCATTTCAAGCCTGTATAAGGGTTTGTCAAATCTTAAAACACATTCGACTTCATACATTAAAACAAAATGGGAGAAGGAAGGAGCGATAATTATAGCTGAGGAAAAATGGACAATAATATGGAGGTATCAATGGAAGTGTATCAATTCACAGAAATGGAGGGAGTTTGGATGGAAAAACTTGTTAAGATATTTTATTACACCCTTTCAGAAACCCATTATGATAGTAACCTCCCTGTTTGCTGGAGAAATTGTGGAAATCAAACTGCAAGCTATTATCATATTTTCTGGGAATGCCCCATTATCAAAGACTATTGGAGGGGGATGCACAATTCCCTACAAAACATCTTTAAATGTGAAATACCCTTAGAGAGTAAGACCATATATCTTGAGTACATAGCACAAGAATGGTTGAAAAGAGATAATTATTTAATAAATATCCTGTTGGTGGCTGGCAAAAAGACTCTTACCAGGAAATGGTTATCATAGGAAAACCCAACTTTAAACGCATGGATGGAAATTACAATGGACATGTACGGAATAGAGAAGAGAACATTATTTGTTAATCATAAGTTGGTACAATTTAATACATACTTGGAAAATGGTTTATCTACATAACACCTCATAGGTCTGATTTTATTCTCACAAATCAATGAATATGTTGTAAAAAAAAGATCACTCCCTACTTGTACATAGTTTTCTCCTTTATTTCTTTATTTCTTTCCTCTCTTTTCTATAAGTGTATACCTCAGATAAATATCATGTGGAGATTTGTGGCAAATATGACTATATGATATATATCTATAGTATCTGAAATCTGAGATGTTTGATGATGAACTTCAATAAAAATAAATTACAAAAAAAAAATACAAGTGCGTAACCTGTAGAGAGAGACGAGGTGGAATTTCACAGGAGGCGGCGCGTTATTCGTCAGAGAAGGGAGAATGCCCGGGACAGGAGGGATCTTTGATTCTGATGCCCACTTTCCCGGGGCAGCGAGAAGTAAAAACGGAGTTCGTGGAGGGGAGTCTGGTTTCCGTGATGTGCTGGGACTGGTAAAGTGATGGTTAGTATCGACTCCGAGGGCCAAATGGCCTGCTTAACGCTTGAAGGGTGAACAAATCGCGTCGAAGTACCCCCGCTATCGTCCTTCAGCGTCTCCCATATGGTCTAGCGGTTAGGATTCCTGGTTTTCACCCAGGCGGCCCGGGTTCGACTCCCGGTGTGGGAAGCAAACATTTTAAGGCGTCACGGTATCGCGCCGATCAGCGCAGCCGAACGCCATTCCAGCGACCCGGGTTCCCTGCCCGGAAAGTTCAGAATGAACTGCAGACGAAAGAAAGAAACGTCGAGCAGCTTCTGCGGAGGCAGGAGGTTCAGGAAACCGAAACGTCGACCATTCGTATTTGATTCTACTGGCGCTACCTAATCTGCTGGAATCCTGCATCCAGTTATCGAGCACAGTATCAGAGAACCAGGCCCTTTGGCCCGTTTACTCCCTTCGATCTATCCCCGCTATCAACTTTCAGACTCTCTTTCCCGGGGCAGCGCGAAGCGCAAACGGAGTTCGTGGAGGGGAGCCTGGATTCCGTGATGTGCTGGATTGGACTGGTAAAGTGATGGTTAGTATCGATTTGGAGGGCCGAATGCCTACTTCCTCAATGATTGAAGGATAAGAGACCCAGAGGGAGCCGGGTGACCCGGAGACGGTGAGTGAAATGCAGAGTAACTGAGGAAAAAGCGTTAAGACAGAGCCAGAGGACACGGGAACAGGCCCTTGGGTCCAATTTGTGTGATCGGCGCAAGTTGTCTGTCTGAAGTAGTTGCTTTTGCCTGGCTTTGGCTTGTCTCCCTCGAAACCTTTCCGATCCACGTCCAAATGTGTTTTAAGCGTCATCATTGGACACAGCCTTTCATGTCTACACACCGCCCTCTGTATGAATAAGTTGCCTCTCAGATCTGCACAATCATCGTTCATCGTCTCCCATATGGTCTAGCGGTTAGGATTCCTGGTTTTCACCCAGGCGGCACGGGTTCGACTCCCGGTGTGGGAAGCAAACGTTTTGGGGCGACACGGTAGCGTGACCGTCAGCAACAGGAGGGGCAGAGAGAGAGAAGCAAGCCAGGTGACCGGGGAACGGAGAATAAAATGCCATCACTGCGACCCGGGTTCGATCCCCGAAAGGAGTTTGTACGTTCTCGCCGTGACCGCGTGCGTTTCCTCGGAGCAACGTTCGGGTTAGTAAATTGTGGGCAGCTTGTGGGCGCCCGGAACGTGACGGCTCTGGCAGCCAGGCCCAGCAGAATCGTCTCTGCTCTGATTTGACGGCCAAAGCTGCATTTCACTGCCTGATTCGACCTACGTGTGACAGATCCCGCCAATCTTTAAACCTTTCCTCTTGGAAACCCTCCTGATCGGGGGAGAAAAAGGGACTGAGACAATTCACTTTATCTATGAACGAATTTATAAACCTCTATAAGGTCCCTCCTCTGTCTCCTCCGCTCGAGGGGAAAACTTTCCCCACTCAATTACCCACCTCCCCTCCCCACCTCTCTTGCTTCTCCTCCACCCTCGTCCATTCTATCTCCCTTTCCCATTGTCTCCCTGACCAAACTTTCCCCCCCCCGCCCCCGCCCTCTCTATTTCCCTACCTCCGGAATCCCATCCGTTTCTCTCCCTGTTCCATATCCTCCTCCCTTCCATAGTTCCTCCTCCCATTCCCGTTGCTGCCACTCCGGAGCTTTCTATCAGGAAAATAGGCCATGCGGCCCAACTCATTCATGCTGACAAAGAATCCTATCCACCCCAATCCTATGTGTGTCTGTATTTGGCCGAGAGCCCTCACCTTTCCTATCCGAGTATCTGTCCAACGGGCCTTTTCAGTGTTGCCCGGGAATTTGCCTCCGCCGCTTCCATAAGCCCATGTGGTATCGGAGAATTAGACCATTTGTCCATCGAGTCGGCCCCGCCATTTCATCAGAGCTGATCCATTTCCCCTCTCACCCCAAATCTCCTGCTTTCGTCACGTACCCCTTCATGACCTGACTAATCAGGAATCTTTCATCCTTGGTCCTTAGCGCTGTCATAGCCGGAGCTGGGAGCGGGGATAAGCTCCCACTACCTATACAGGTCTCCGAATGGCGCGCGTCTCTAACAGCCCCTGACAACCAAGCCCAACCTTTGGTCTTCACGTGTGGCTCAGCTGCTAGCTCCGGCCGTACTACTGATTGACGGCTCCCTATCTCTAATCTCAGCCTTTGCCTTAAATAACCCAATGATTTGGCATCCACAGTTTTCTTCCATCCATCAGGTCGGCTTACAGCTCGCTCCCACTCTCTCACCACACCTCGAGTGAGCATCCTGCCCCTCAGGTTACTCCTTAAATATTTCACCTTTCACCCTTCACCTAAGACCACTAGTTCTCTCCCACCCGGTGGGAGAGTCTAAGGCCAAAGGGCCCACATTCAGAATAGAAGTAGGTTACCTGTGGAGAGAGATGAGGTGGAATTTCACAGGAGGCCGCGCGTTGGTCGTCAGGCTGCCACCGTTAGCGGTCTCTGTCTCCGCGCAGATCCTCACCGGCGGCTGCTGTGTGCGCGGTGGACGGGGGAAGGTGTCAGGCGAAGACAGAAAATGCCGGGGGAACTCAACAGATCACGGAGCATCTCCGGAAGGTGGCGGACAGCTGATGTAGATGGAATAGTGCGTGTTCCGGAGGGCAATCGGTGTAACGCACTATATTGACGCGGAAAGGTCAAGGCCGATGCTGGTTTTGACAACAGTGACACCCAGGCGTCCCGGGTTCGACTCCTAGTGTGGGAAGCAAACGTTTTCGGGCGACACAGTAACGCAGCTACACCGACCCGGGGTTTAATGGTATAGGGCATGAGGGACTGCAGATGCAAAAGGAGCCAAGGCAGCCAGGGGGTCGCGCAGCGTCTGTGAATGCAGGAGGTGCGGGGACAGGAGAGGTCGACCATTCCTCTTTGACTCTCCTGACGCTACCCAAGCGGCCGGGTTCCGCCCCGCAACCAGTTATAGAGCGCTGCAGCACAGAAACAGGCTCTTCGGCCCATTTAGTCAGTGGCAGCCTGGTGTTCTGCCTAGCGCCATCTACCTGCAACAGTAACACTTTTTACCCATTGAAATTTCTCTTAAATGTTACAATTGAACCTGCATCCACCAGAACCCCTCTCATCTCCATCCCACGAGAGAAGAACTAATCCTTCAAGTAGTTCACCTTTCACCCTTAACCTAACACCCCCAGTTCTCGTCTCACCCAGCCCGATGGAGGAGAAGCCTGCCAATATTCACCCCGCGGAGGAGTTTAGGACCAGAGGGGCCAGCTTCGGAAGAGTCGTACGTCCCTTTCAGAGCGGAGAGGAGGAGGAGGACTACCGCAGGAGAGCGCGCATTCACAGGGGCGTCGGACGACCCCTCCGCTCTGGCCGGCAGCAGTCACCCGCATCCTCCGGCTCTGCCGCGCAGACCTTCACCTGCGGGTGCCGTGTCTGTGGAGGGTTGGGGAGGGTCCGGGTCAAGGGGTTAACATCAAGCTGGGCAACGTACGTAGAGTAACACATGAAATTCCGGAGGAACTCAGCAGATCACGGAGCAGCTCCGGAAGGTCGCCGACAGCTGATGGACTCGGAACAGCGCGTGTTCCTGCGGGGAATCGGTGGAACTCGCTGTATTCACTAACGTTCTTTCAGGCCTCTGTATCTCCTGCCCGGTAGGAAAGGGGAGGAGGGAGAGTGTCCGGGACAGGAGGGATTTTTGATTATGTGGTCCGCTTTCCCGGGGCAGCGAGAAGCGCAGACGGAGTCCAAGAATCCCGTGATCTGCTGGTTTGAAGTGGTTGAGTGATGGTTAGTATCGATTTAGGGGGCCGAAGTGCTTGTTTCTTCGAAGCGTGACAGAGTATGAAGGATGAGGGAGGCAGAGGGAGCCAGGTGAGCCGGAGACGGTGAGTGAAATGCAGAGTATTTGAGGATAACGCAGGAAGACAGTCCCAGAAAACACGGGAACAGGCTATTCGGTCCATCTTGTTGGATCCGACCCATTTCTCGATCTGAAGTAGTTGCTTTTGCCTGTCTTCGGCCTGTCTCCCTCGAAGCCTCTCCTATCCGTTTAAACATTGTTATTGTACCCAGCTGGTTTTACTTACACAACATCCTCTGTATGAAAAAGTTGCTTCTCAAGTCCCTTCGAAGTACCCCGCTATTGTGTTTCAGCGTCTCCCATATGGTCTAGCGGTTAGGATTCCTGGTTTTCACCCAGGCGGCCCGGGTTCGACTCCCGGTATGGGAAGCAAACGTTTTGGGGCATCACAGTAACGTGTCCGTTAGCAGGTGACCAGGGGACGGAGAATAAAATGCCATCACGGCGATCCGTGATCGGTTCCCGAAAGGATTTTGTACGTTCTCACCGTGACCGCGTGGGTTTCCTCGGAGCAACGTTCGGGTTAGTAAATTGTGGGCAGGTTATGTTGGCGCCCGGAACGTGACGGCTCTGGCAGCCAGACCCAGCAGAACCGTCTCTGATCTGATTTGACGGCCAAAGCCGCATTTCACTGTGTGATTCCGTCCTACCTGTGACAGATCGCGCCAATCTTTAAACCTACGCCCTCTCTTGGAAACCCTTGTGATCAGGGGAGAAAAAGGGACTGAGACAATTCACTTTATCTCTGAACGAATTTATACTCCACTACAAGGTCCCTCCTCTGTCTCCTCCGCACGAGGGGAAACCTTTCCCCTCTCAATTTCCCTCCTCCCCTCCCTACTTCTCTTTCTTTTGTCTCACGTGTTCCAATGTCCCTCTGTCCGAACTCTTTCTTCCTCTCTATTTTCCTACCTCCCCTACCCCACATCCCCCCTCTTTCCCTGCCACATATATGCCCTCCTCCTGTACTCCCTGCCTTCTTCCCCTTCTCCTTCGCGTTGCCCCACTCCTGCAACTATTTAGCAGGAAAATAGGCCATGCGGCCCATCTCCTCCATGCTGACAGAGAATCCTATCCATCGAATCCCATGTGTCTGTATTTGGCCGAGTCCCCTCACCTTTCCTATCCGAGTAACTGTCCAAAGTGCCAATTCATTGTTTGTGAATTTGTCTCTCCCACTTCCTGGGGCAGACATTCCATAAGATTCCATGTGATATAGGAGCAGAATTAGGCCAGAATAAGGTCGAGTTAGAATTAGCCGTCGAGTCGGCCCAGCCACTTCATCATGGCTGATCCATTTCCCCTCTCAACGCCGAACTTCTGCTTTCGCCCTGCGTAGTCAGGAATCTTTCAGCCTTGGTACTCCAGGTTGGCACAGCCCGGAGTGGCAGTGGGAATAAGCCCCTCTACCTATGAAGTGCTCCAAATGGCGTGCGTCTCTGTCGGCCTCTGAGAAGCAAACCCAATCTTGGCCTTCTGCCAGTCCCGACGTAACCATTTCTAATGATCGACGGCTGCCTACCACCAATGTCAGCCTTTGCCTTAAATAGACCAATGACTTGGCATCCACAGTATCTCCACTCTCGCCTTTCAGCGTCTCCCATATGGTCTAGCGTTTAGGATTCCTGGTTTTCACCCAGGCGGCCCGGGTTCGACTCCCGGTGTGGGAAGGGCGTTTTAGGGCGACACGATAACCGCCGATCAGCGTAGTGTAACGCCATTCCAGCGACCCGGGTTCTATTTCCGTAAAGAGCAGGTGAAAGAAAGAAACAGGGTACAGAGGGTCGTGCAGCGTCTGTGGAGGCAGGAGGTTCGGCATCCGAATCGTCTCCGATTTCCCATTCACTCGCCTGACGCTACCCAATCTGCTGGGACCCTCCCAGCACCCGTTATAGAGCACCGTTGAACAGAACCAGGCGCTTCGGCCCGTTTAGGCAATGGCAGCCTAGTGCTTTGCCCAGTCCCATCTGCTTCCACCGGTAACACATCACAATTTATCTTCCATCCATCAGGTCGGCTTACAGGTCGTTCCCACTCTCTCACCACACCTCGAGTGAGCAACCTGCCCCTCAGGTTACTCCTTAAATATTTCACCTTTCACCCTTCACGTAAGACCACTAGTTCTCTCCCGCCCGGTGGGAGAGTCTAAGGCCAAAGGGCCCACATTCAGAATAGAAGTAGGTTACCTGTGGAGAGAGATGAGGTGGAATTTCACAGGAGGCCGCGCGTTGGTCGTCAGGCTGCCACCGTTAGCGGTCTCTGTCTCCGCGCAGATCCTTACCGGCGGCTGCTGTGTGCGCGGTGGACGGGGGAAGGTGTCAGGCGAAGACAGAAAATGCCGGAGGAACTCGGCAGATCACGGAGCATCTCCGGAAGGTGGCGGACGGCTGATGTAGATGGAACAGTGCGTGTTCCGGAGGGCAATCGGTGTAACGCACTATATTGACGTGGAAAGGTCAAGGCCGATGCTGGTTTTGACAACAATGACAGCCAGGCGTCCCAGGTTCGACTCCTCGTGTGGGAAGCAAACGTTTTCGGGCGACACAGTAACGCAGTTACACTGACCCGGGGTTTAATGGTATAGGGCAAGAGGGACTGCAGATGCAAAAGGAGCCAAGGCAGCCAGGGGGTCGCGCGGCGTCTGTGAATGCAGGAGGTGCGGGGACAGGAGAGGTCGACCATTCCTCTTTGACTCTCCTGACGCTACCCAAGCGGCCGGGTTCCGCCCCGCAACCAGTTATAGAGCGCTGCAGCACAGAAACAGGCTCTTCGGCCCATTTAGTCAGTGGCAGCCTGGTGTTCTGCCTAGCGCCATCTACCTGCAACAGTAACACTTTTACCATTTGAAATTTCCTTTAAATGTTACAATTGCACCTGCATCCACCAGAACCCCTCTCATCTCCACCCCACGAGAGAAGAACTAATCCTTCAAGTAGTTCACCTTTCACCCTTGACCTAACACCCCCAGTTCTCGTCTCACCCAGCCCGATGGAGGAGAAGCCTGCCAATATTCACCCCGCGGAGGAGTTTAGGACCAGAGAGGCCAGCTTCGGAAGAGTCGTACGTCCCTTTCAGAGCGGAGAGGAGGAGGAGGACTACCGCAGGGGAGCGCGCATTCACAGGGGCGTCGGACGACCCCTCCGCTCTGGCCGGCAGCAGTCACCCGCATACTCCGGCTCTGCCGCGCAGACCTTCACCTGCGGGTGCCGTGTCTGTGGAGGGTTGGGGAGGGTCCGGGTCAAGGGGTTAACATCAAGCTGGGCAACGTACGTAGAGCAACACATGAAATGCCGGAGGAACTCAGCAGATCACGGAGCAGCTCCGGAAGGTCGCCGACAGCTGATGGACGCGGAACAGCGCGTGTTCCTGCGGGGAATCGGTGGAACTCGCTGTATTCACTAACGTTCTTTCAGGCCTCTGTATCTCCTGCCCGGTAGGAAAGGGGAGGAGGGAGAGTGTCCGGGGCAGGAGGGATTTTTGATTATGTGGTCCGCGTTCCCAGGGCAGCGAGAAGCGCAGACGGAGTCCAAGAATCCCGTGATCTGCTGGTTTGAAGTGGGTGAGTGATGGTTAGTATCGATTTAGGAGGCCGAAGGGCTTGTTTCCTTGAAGCCTGACAGAGTGTGAAGGATGAGAGAGGCAGAGGGAGCCGGGTGAGCCGGAGGCGGTGAGAGAAATGCAGAGTGTTTGAGGATCACGCAGGAAGACAGTCCCAGAAAACACGGCAACCGGATATTCGGTCCATCTTGTGGGACCCGACCAAGTTCTCGATCTGAAGTAGTTGCTTTTGCCTGTCTTCGGCCTGTCTCCCTCGAAGCCTCTCCTATCCGTTTAAACATTGTTATTGTACCCAGCTGGTTTTACTTACACAGCATCCTCTGTATGAATAAGTCGCCTCTCAATTTCTTCGAAGTACCCCGCTATTGTGTTTCAGCGTCTCCCATATGGTCTAGCGGTTAGGATTCCTGGTTTTCACCCAGGCGGCCCGGGTTCGACTCCCGGTATGGGAAGCAAACGTTTTGGGGCATCACAGTAACGTGACCGTTAGCAGGTGACCAGGGGACGGAGAATAAAATGCCATCACGGCGATCCGTGTTCGATTCCCGAAAGGAGTTTGTACGTTCACGCCGTGACCGCGTGGGTTTCCTCGGAGCAACGTTCGGGTTAGTAAATTGTGGGCAGGTTATGTTGGCGCCCGAAACGTGACGGCTCTGGCAGCCAGATCCGGCAAAACCGTCTCTGATCTGATTTGACGGCCAAAGCTGCATTTCACTGTGTGATTCCGTCCTACCTGTGACAGATCGCGCCAATCTTTAAACCTACGCCCTCTCTTGGAAACCCTCGTGATCAGGGGAGAGAAAGGGACTGAGACAGTTCACTTTATCTATGAACGAATTTATACTCCACTACAAGGTCCCTCCTCTGTCTCCTCCGCACGAGGGGAAACCTTTCCCCTCTCAATTTCCCTCCTCCCCTCCCTACTTCTCTTTCTTTTGCCTCACGTTTTCCATTGTCCCTCTGCCCGAACTCTTTCTTCCTGTCTATTGTCCTACCTCCCCTACCACACATCCCCCCTCTTTCCCTGCCACATATATTCCCTCCTCCTGTACTCCCTGCCTTCTTCCCCTTCTCCTTCGCGTTGCCCCACTCCTGCAACTATTTAGCAGGAAAATAGGCCATGCGGCCCATCTCCTCCATGCTGACAGAGAATCCTATCCATCGAATCGCATGTGTCTGTATTTGGCCGAGTCCCCTCACCTTTCCTATCCGAGTATCTGTCCAAAGTGCCAATTCATTGTTTGTGAATTTGTCTCTATCACTTCCTGGGGCAGACATTCCATAAGATTCCATGTGATATAGGAGCAGAATTAGGCCAGAATAAGGTCGAGTTAGAATTAGCCGTCGAGTCGGCCCAGCCACTTCATCATGGCTGATCCATTTCCCCTCTCAACGCCGACCTTCTGCTTTCGCCCTGCGTAGTCAGGAATCTTTCAGCCTTGGTACTCCAGGTTGGCACAGCCCGGAGTGGCAGTGGGAATAAGCCCCTCTACCTATGAAGTGCTCCAAATGGCGTGCGTCTCTGTCGGCCTCTGAGATTCAAACCCAGTCTTGGCCTTCTGCCAGTCCCGACGTAACCATTTCTAATGATCGACGGCTGCCTTCCACCAATGTCAGCCTTTGCCTTAAATAGACCAATGACTTGGCATCCACAGTATCTCCACTCTCGCCTTTCAGCGTCTCCCACGTAGTCTAGCGTTTAGGATTCCTGGTTTTCACCCAGGCGGCCCGGGTTCGACTCCCGGTGTGGGAAGGGCGTTTTAGGGCGACACGATAACCGCCGATCAGCGTAGTGTAACGCCATTCCAGCGACCCGGGCTCTATTTCCGTAAAGAGCAGGTGAAAGAAAGAAACAGGGTACAGAGGGTCGTGCAGCGTCTGTGGAGGCAGGAGGTTCGGCATCCGAATCGTCTCCGATTTCCCATTCACTCGCCTGACGCTACCCAATCTGCTGGGACCCTCCCAGCACCCGTTATAGTTCACCGTTGAACAGAACCATGCGCTTCGGCCCGTTTAAGCAATGGCAGCCTAGTGCTTTGCCCAGTCCCATCTGCTTCCACCGGTAACACATCACAATTTATCTTCCATCCATCAGGTCGGCTTACAGCTCGCTCCCTCTCTCTCACCACACCTCGAGTGAGCATCCTGCCCCTCAGGTTACTCCTTAAATATTTCACCTTTCACCCTTCACGTAAGACCACTAGTTCTCTCCCGCCCGGTGGGAGAGTCTAAGGCCAAATGGCCCACATTCAGAATAGAAGTAGGTTACCTGTGGAGAGAGATGAGGTGGAATTTCACAGGAGGCCGCGCGTTGGTCGTCAGGCTGTCACCGTTAGCGGTCTCTGTCTCCGCGCAGATCCTCACCGGCGGCTGCTGTGTGCGCGGTGGACGGGGGAAGGTGTCAGGCGAAGACAGAAAATGCCGGAGGAACTCGGCAGATCACGGAGCATCTCCAGAAGGTGGCGGACGGCTGATGTAGATGGAACAGTGCGTGTTCCGGAGGGCAATCGGTGTAACGCACTATATTGACGCGGAAAGGTCAAGGCCAATGCTGGTTTTGACACCAATGACAGCCAGGCGTCCCAGGTTCGACTCCTCGTGTGGGAAGCAAACGTTTTCGGGCGACACAGTAACGCAGTTACACCGACCCGGGGTTTAATGGTATAGGGCATGAGGGACTGCAGATGCAAAAGGAGCCAAGGCAGCCAGGGGGTCGCGCGGCGTCTGTGAATGCAGGAGGTGCGGGGACAGGAGAGGTCGACCATTCCTCTTTGACTCTCCTGACGCTACCCAAGCGGCCGGGTTCCGCCCCGCAACCAGTTATAGAGCGCTGCAGCACAGAAACAGGCTCTTCGGCCCATTTAGTCAGTGGCAGCCTGGTGTTCTGCCTAGCGCCATCTACCTGTAACGGTAACACTTTTACCATTTGAAATTTCTCTTAAATGTTACAATTGAACCTGCATCCACCAGAACCCCTCTCATCTCCATCCCACGAGAGAAGAACTAATCCTTCAAGTAGTTCACCTTTCACCCTTAACCTAACACCCCCAGTTCTCGTCTCACCCAGCCCGATGGAGGAGAAGCCTGCCAATATTCACCCCGCGGAGGAGTTTAGGACCAGAGGGGCCAGCTTCGGAAGAGTCGTACGTCCCTTTCAGAGCGGAGAGGAGGAGGAGGACTACCGCAGGAGAGCGCGCATTCACAGGGGCGTCGGACGACCCCTCCGCTCTGGCCGGCAGCAGTCACCCGCATCCTCCGGCTCTGCCGCGCAGACCTTCACCTGCGGGTGCCGTGTCTGTGGAGGGTTGGGGAGGGTCCGGGTCAAGGGGTTAACATCAAGCTGGGCAACGTACGTAGAGTAACACATGAAATTCCGGAGGAACTCAGCAGATCACGGAGCAGCTCCGGAAGGTCGTCGACAGCTGATGGACTCGGAACAGCGCGTGTTCCTGCGGGGAATCGGTGGAACTCGCTGTATTCACTAACGTTCTTTCAGGCCTCTGTATCTCCTGCCCGGTAGGAAAGGGGAGGAGGGAGAGTGTCCGGGACAGGAGGGATTTTTGATTATGTGGTCCGCTTTCCCGGGGCAGCGAGAAGCGCAGACGGAGTCCAAGAATCCCGTGATCTGCTGGTTTGAAGTGGTTGAGTGATGGTTAGTATCGATTTAGGGGGCCGAAGGGCTTGTTTCTTCGAAGCGTGACAGAGTATGAAGGATGAGGGAGGCAGAGGGAGCCAGGTGAGCCGGAGACGGTGAGTGAAATGCAGAGTATTTGAGGATAACGCAGGAAGACAGTCCCAGAAAACACGGGAACAGGCTATTCGGTCCATCTTGTTGGATCCGACCCATTTCTCGATCTGAAGTAGTTGCTTTTGCCTGTCTTCGGCCTGTCTCCCTCGAAGCCTCTCCTATCCGTTTAAACATTGTTATTGTACCCAGCTGGTTTTACTTACACAACATCCTCTGTATGAAAAAGTTGCTTCTCAAGTCCCTTCGAAGTACCCCGCTATTGTGTTTCAGCGTCTCCCATATGGTCTAGCGGTTAGGATTCCTGGTTTTCACCCAGGCGGCCCGGGTTCGACTCCCGGTATGGGAAGCAAACGTTTTGGGGCATCACAGTAACGTGTCCGTTAGCAGGTGACCAGGGGACGGAGAATAAAATGCCATCACGGCGATCCGTGATCGGTTCCCGAAAGGATTTTGTACGTTCTCACCGTGACCGCGTGGGTTTCCTCGGAGCAACGTTCGGGTTAGTAAATTGTGGGCAGGTTATGTTGGCGCCCGGAACGTGACGGCTCTGGCAGCCAGACCCAGCAGAACCGTCTCTGATCTGATTTGACGGCCAAAGCCGCATTTCACTGTGTGATTCCGTCCTACCTGTGACAGATCGCGCCAATCTTTAAACCTACGCCCTCTCTTGGAAACCCTTGTGATCAGGGGAGAAAAAGGGACTGAGACAATTCACTTTATCTCTGAACGAATTTATACTCCACTACAAGGTCCCTCCTCTGTCTCCTCCGCACGAGGGGAAACCTTTCCCCTCTCAATTTCCCTCCTCCCCTCCCTACTTCTCTTTCTTTTGTCTCACGTGTTCCAATGTCCCTCTGTCCGAACTCTTTCTTCCTCTCTATTTTCCTACCTCCCCTACCCCACATCCCCCCTCTTTCCCTGCCACATATATGCCCTCCTCCTGTACTCCCTGCCTTCTTCCCCTTCTCCTTCGCGTTGCCCCACTCCTGCAACTATTTAGCAGGAAAATAGGCCATGCGGCCCATCTCCTCCATGCTGACAGAGAATCCTATCCATCGAATCCCATGTGTCTGTATTTGGCCGAGTCCCCTCACCTTTCCTATCCGAGTATCTGTCCAAAGTGCCAATTCAGTGTTGTTTGTAAATTTGTCTCTCCCACTTCCTGGGGCAGACATGCCATAAG
This sequence comes from Hypanus sabinus, assembly GCF_030144855.1. Lineage (NCBI taxonomy): Eukaryota > Metazoa > Chordata > Chondrichthyes > Myliobatiformes > Dasyatidae > Hypanus > Hypanus sabinus. The sequence goes on along the minus strand of NC_082736.1, from coordinate 26,163,379 downwards.
ATTCCTTGTGATATAGGAGCAGAATTAGGCCAGAATTAGGCAGAGGTAGAATTAGCCGTCGAGTCGGCCCAGCCATTTCATCATGGCTGATCCATTTCCCCTCTCAACTCCGACCTTCTGCTTTCGCCCTGTGTAGTCAGGAATCTTTCAGCCTTGGTACTCCAGGTTGTCACAGCCGGGAGTGGCAATGCGAATAAGCCCCACTACCTATGAAGTGCTCCAAATGGCGTGCGTCTCTGACGGCCTCTGAGAAGCGAACCCAATCTTGGCCTTCTGCCAGTCCCGACGGAACCTTTTCTAATGATCGACGGCTGCCTTCCACCAATGTCAGCCTTTGCCTTAAATAGACCAATGACTTGGCATCCACAGTATCTCCACTCTCGCCTTTCAGCGTCTCCCATATGGTCTAGCGGTTAGGGTTCCTGGTTTTCACCCAGGCGGCCCGTGTTCGACTCCCGGTATGGGAAGCAAAAGCTTTGGGGCGACACAGTCAGCAGTGGCTCCCTGCACCGGTAATACGGTCCTCCATGTACCCATCGGAATTTCTCTTAAATGTTACAATTGAACCTGCATCCACCAGATCCCCTGTCGTCTCCATCCCACGAGAGAAGAAATAATCCCTCAGGTTATGTAGTTCACCTTTCACCCTAACACCCCTAGTTCACCTTTCACCCTAACACACCTAGTTCACGTCTCACCCAGCCCGATGGAGGAGAAGCCTGCCAGCATTCACCCCGCGGGGGAGTTTAGGATTCACTCTCCGCTCGGACCGGCAGCATTCACCCGCATCCTCCGGCTCTGCACACCTGCGGGTGCCGTGTCTGTGGAGGGTTGGGGAGGGTCCGGGTCAAGGGGTTAACATCAAGCTGGGCAACGTACGTAGAGTAACACATGAAATGCCGGAGGAACACAGCAGATCACGGAGCAGCTCCGGAAGGTCGCCGACAGCTGATGGACGCGGAACAGCGCGTGTTCCTGCGGGGAATCGGTGGAACTCGCTGTATTCACTAACGTTCTTTCAGGCCTCTGTATCTCCTGCCCGGTAGGAAAGGGGAGGAGGGAGAGTGTCCGGGGCAGGAGGGATTTTTGATTATGTGGTCCGCTTTCCCAGGGCAGCGAGAAGCGCAGACGGAGTCCAAGAATCCCGTGATCTGCTGGTTTGAAGTGGTTGGGTGATGGTTAGTATCGATTTAGGGGGCCGAAGGGCTTGTTTCTTCGAAGCGTGACAGAGTGTGAAGGATGAGAGAAGCAGAGGGAGCCGGGTGTGCCGGAGACGGTGAGTGAAATGCAGAGTATTTGAGGATAACGCAGGAAGACAGTCCCAGAAAACACGGGAACAGGCTATTCGGTCCATCTTGTTGGATCCGACCCATTTCTCGATCTGAAGTAGTTGCTTTTGCCTGTCTTCGGCCTGTCTCCCTCGAAGCCTCTCCTATCCGTTTAAACATTGTTATTGTACCCAGCTGGTTTTACTTACACAACATCCTCTGTATGAAAAAGTTGCTTCTCAAGTCCCTTCGAAGTACCCCGCTATTGTGTTTCAGCGTCTCCCATATGGTCTAGCGGTTAGGATTCCTGGTTTTCACCCAGGCGGCCCGGGTTCGACTCCCGGTATGGGAAGCAAACGTTTTGGGGCATCACAGTAACGTGACCGTTAGCAGGTGACCAGGGGACGGAGAATAAAATGCCATCACGGCGATCCGTGTTCGATTCCCGAAAGGAGTTTGTACGTTCTCGCCGTGACCGCGTGGGTTTCCTCGGAGCAACGTTCGGGTTAGTAAATTGTGGGCAGGTTATGTTGGCGCCCGAAACGTGACGGCTCTGGCAGCCAGATCCGGCAAAACCGTCTCTGATCTGATTTGACGGCCAAAGCTGCATTTCACTGTGTGATTCCGTCCTACCTGTGACAGATCGCGCCAATCTTTAAACCTACGCCCTCTCTTGGAAACCCTCGTGATCAGGGGAGAGAAAGGGACTGAGACAGTTCACTTTATCTATGAACGAATTTATACTCCACTACAAGGTCCCTCCTCTGTCTCCTCCGCACGAGGGGAAACCTTTCCCCTCTCAATTTCCCTCCTCCCCTCCCTACTTCTCTTTCTTTTGCCTCACGTTTTCCATTGTCCCTCTGCCCGAACTCTTTCTTCCTGTCTATTGTCCTACCTCCCCTACCACACATCCCCCCTCTTTCCCTGCCACATATATTCCCTCCTCCTGTACTCCCTGCCTTCTTCCCCTTCTCCTTCGCGTTGCCCCACTCCTGCAACTATTTAGCAGGAAAATAGGCCATGCGGCCCATCTCCTCCATGCTGACAGAGAATCCTATCCATCGAATCGCATGTGTCTGTATTTGGCCGAGTCCCCTCACCTTTCCTATCCGAGTATCTGTCCAAAGTGCCAATTCATTGTTTGTGAATTTGTCTCTATCACTTCCTGGGGCAGACATTCCATAAGATTCCATGTGATATAGGAGCAGAATTAGGCCAGAATAAGGTCGAGTTAGAATTAGCCGTCGAGTCGGCCCAGCCACTTCATCATGGCTGATCCATTTCCCCTCTCAACGCCGACCTTCTGCTTTCGCCCTGCGTAGTCAGGAATCTTTCAGCCTTGGTACTCCAGGTTGGCACAGCCCGGAGTGGCAGTGGGAATAAGCCCCTCTACCTATGAAGTGCTCCAAATGGCGTGCGTCTCTGTCGGCCTCTGAGATTCAAACCCAGTCTTGGCCTTCTGCCAGTCCCGACGTAACCATTTCTAATGATCGACGGCTGCCTTCCACCAATGTCAGCCTTTGCCTTAAATAGACCAATGACTTGGCATCCACAGTATCTCCACTCTCGCCTTTCAGCGTCTCCCACGTAGTCTAGCGTTTAGGATTCCTGGTTTTCACCCAGGCGGCCCGGGTTCGACTCCCGGTGTGGGAAGGGCGTTTTAGGGCGACACGATAACCGCCGATCAGCGTAGTGTAACGCCATTCCAGCGACCCGGGCTCTATTTCCGTAAAGAGCAGGTGAAAGAAAGAAACAGGGTACAGAGGGTCGTGCAGCGTCTGTGGAGGCAGGAGGTTCGGCATCCGAATCGTCTCCGATTTCCCATTCACTCGCCTGACGCTACCCAATCTGCTGGGACCCTCCCAGCACCCGTTATAGTTCACCGTTGAACAGAACCATGCGCTTCGGCCCGTTTAGGCAATGGCAGCCTAGTGCTTTGCCCAGTCCCATCTGCTTCCACCGGTAACACATCACAATTTATCTTCCATCCATCAGGTCGGCTTACAGCTCGCTCCCTCTCTCTCACCACACCTCGAGTGAGCATCCTGCCCCTCAGGTTACTCCTTAAATATTTCACCTTTCACCCTTCACGTAAGACCACTAGTTCTCTCCCGCCCGGTGGGAGAGTCTAAGGCCAAATGGCCCACATTCAGAATAGAAGTAGGTTACCTGTGGAGAGAGATGAGGTGGAATTTCACAGGAGGCCGCGCGTTGGTCGTCAGGCTGTCACCGTTAGCGGTCTCTGTCTCCGCGCAGATCCTCACCGGCGGCTGCTGTGTGCGCGGTGGACGGGGGAAGGTGTCAGGCGAAGACAGAAAATGCCGGAGGAACTCGGCAGATCACGGAGCATCTCCAGAAGGTGGCGGACGGCTGATGTAGATGGAACAGTGCGTGTTCCGGAGGGCAATCGGTGTAACGCACTATATTGACGCGGAAAGGTCAAGGCCAATGCTGGTTTTGACACCAATGACAGCCAGGCGTCCCAGGTTCGACTCCTCGTGTGGGAAGCAAACGTTTTCGGGCGACACAGTAACGCAGTTACACCGACCCGGGGTTTAATGGTATAGGGCATGAGGGACTGCAGATGCAAAAGGAGCCAAGGCAGCCAGGGGGTCGCGCGGCGTCTGTGAATGCAGGAGGTGCGGGGACAGGAGAGGTCGACCATTCCTCTTTGACTCTCCTGACGCTACCCAAGCGGCCGGGTTCCGCCCCGCAACCAGTTATAGAGCGCTGCAGCACAGAAACAGGCTCTTCGGCCCATTTAGTCAGTGGCAGCCTGGTGTTCTGCCTAGCGCCATCTACCTGTAACGGTAACACTTTTACCATTTGAAATTTCTCTTAAATGTTACAATTGAACCTGCATCCACCAGAACCCCTCTCATCTCCATCCCACGAGAGAAGAACTAATCCTTCAAGTAGTTCACCTTTCACCCTTAACCTAACACCCCCAGTTCTCGTCTCACCCAGCCCGATGGAGGAGAAGCCTGCCAATATTCACCCCGCGGAGGAGTTTAGGACCAGAGGGGCCAGCTTCGGAAGAGTCGTACGTCCCTTTCAGAGCGGAGAGGAGGAGGAGGACTACCGCAGGAGAGCGCGCATTCACAGGGGCGTCGGACGACCCCTCCGCTCTGGCCGGCAGCAGTCACCCGCATCCTCCGGCTCTGCCGCGCAGACCTTCACCTGCGGGTGCCGTGTCTGTGGAGGGTTGGGGAGGGTCCGGGTCAAGGGGTTAACATCAAGCTGGGCAACGTACGTAGAGTAACACATGAAATGCCGGAGGAACACAGCAGATCACGGAGCAGCTCCGGAAGGTCGCCGACAGCTGATGGACTCGGAACAGCGCGTGTTCCTGCGGGGAATCGGTGGAACTCGCTGTATTCACTAACGTTCTTTCAGGCCTCTGTATCTCCTGCCCGGTAGGAAAGGGGAGGAGGGAGAGTGTCCGGGACAGGAGGGATTTTTGATTATGTGGTCCGCTTTCCCGGGGCAGCGAGAAGCGCAGACGGAGTCCAAGAATCCCGTGATCTGCTGGTTTGAAGTGGTTGAGTGATGGTTAGTATCGATTTAGGGGGCCGAAGTGCTTGTTTCTTCGAAGCGTGACAGAGTATGAAGGATGAGGGAGGCAGAGGGAGCCAGGTGAGCCGGAGACGGTGAGTGAAATGCAGAGTATTTGAGGATAACGCAGGAAGACAGTCCCAGAAAACACGGGAACAGGCTATTCGGTCCATCTTGTTGGATCCGACCCATTTCTCGATCTGAAGTAGTTGCTTTTGCCTGTCTTCGGCCTGTCTCCCTCGAAGCCTCTCCTATCCGTTTAAACATTGTTATTGTACCCAGCTGGTTTTACTTACACAACATCCTCTGTATGAAAAAGTTGCTTCTCAAGTCCCTTCGAAGTACCCCGCTATTGTGTTTCAGCGTCTCCCATATGGTCTAGCGGTTAGGATTCCTGGTTTTCACCCAGGCGGCCCGGGTTCGACTCCCGGTATGGGAAGCAAACGTTTTGGGGCATCACAGTAACGTGTCCGTTAGCAGGTGACCAGGGGACGGAGAATAAAATGCCATCACGGCGATCCGTGATCGGTTCCCGAAAGGATTTTGTACGTTCTCACCGTGACCGCGTGGGTTTCCTCGGAGCAACGTTCGGGTTAGTAAATTGTGGGCAGGTTATGTTGGCGCCCGGAACGTGACGGCTCTGGCAGCCAGACCCAGCAGAACCGTCTCTGATCTGATTTGACGGCCAAAGCCGCATTTCACTGTGTGATTCCGTCCTACCTGTGACAGATCGCGCCAATCTTTAAACCTACGCCCTCTCTTGGAAACCCTTGTGATCAGGGGAGAAAAAGGGACTGAGACAATTCACTTTATCTCTGAACGAATTTATACTCCACTACAAGGTCCCTCCTCTGTCTCCTCCGCACGAGGGGAAACCTTTCCCCTCTCAATTTCCCTCCTCCCCTCCCTACTTCTCTTTCTTTTGTCTCACGTGTTCCAATGTCCCTCTGTCCGAACTCTTTCTTCCTCTCTATTTTCCTACCTCCCCTACACCACATCCCCCCTCTTTCCCTGCCACATATATGCCCTCCTCCTGTACTCCCTGCCTTCTTCCCCTTCTCCTTCGCGTTGCCCCACTCCTGCAACTATTTAGCAGGAAAATAGGCCATGCGGCCCATCTCCTCCATGCTGACAGAGAATCCTATCCATCGAATCCCATGTGTCTGTATTTGGCCGAGTCCCCTCACCTTTCCTATCCGAGTATCTGTCCAAAGTGCCAATTCAGTGTTGTTTGTAAATTTGTCTCTCCCACTTCCTGGGGCAGACATGCCATAAGATTCCTTGTGATATAGGAGCAGAATTAGGCCAGAATTAGGCAGAGGTAGAATTAGCCGTCGAGTCGGCCCAGCCATTTCATCATGGCTGATCCATTTCCCCTCTCAACTCCGACCTTCTGCTTTCGCCCTGTGTAGTCAGGAATCTTTCAGCCTTGGTACTCCAGGTTGTCACAGCCGGGAGTGGCAATGCGAATAAGCCCCACTACCTATGAAGTGCTCCAAATGGCGTGCGTCTCTGACGGCCTCTGAGAAGCGAACCCAATCTTGGCCTTCTGCCAGTCCCGACGGAACCTTTTCTAATGATCGACGGCTGCCTTCCACCAATGTCAGCCTTTGCCTTAAATAGACCAATGACTTGGCATCCACAGTATCTCCACTCTCGCCTTTCAGCGTCTCCCATATGGTCTAGCGGTTAGGGTTCCTGGTTTTCACCCAGGCGGCCCGTGTTCGACTCCCGGTATGGGAAGCAAAAGCTTTGGGGCGACACAGTCAGCAGTGGCTCCCTGCACCGGTAATACGGTCCTCCATGTACCCATCGGAATTTCTCTTAAATGTTACAATTGAACCTGCATCCACCAGATCCCCTGTCGTCTCCATCCCACGAGAGAAGAAATAATCCCTCAGGTTATGTAGTTCACCTTTCACCCTAACACCCCTAGTTCACCTTTCACCCTAACACACCTAGTTCACGTCTCACCCAGCCCGATGGAGGAGAAGCCTGCCAGCATTCACCCCGCGGGGGAGTTTAGGATTCACTCTCCGCTCGGACCGGCAGCATTCACCCGCATCCTCCGGCTCTGCACACCTGCGGGTGCCGTGTCTGTGGAGGGTTGGGGAGGGTCCGGGTCAAGGGGTTAACATCAAGCTGGGCAACGTACGTAGAGTAACACATGAAATGCCGGAGGAACACAGCAGATCACGGAGCAGCTCCGGAAGGTCGCCGACAGCTGATGGACGCGGAACAGCGCGTGTTCCTGCGGGGAATCGGTGGAACTCGCTGTATTCACTAACGTTCTTTCAGGCCTCTGTATCTCCTGCCCGGTAGGAAAGGGGAGGAGGGAGAGTGTCCGGGGCAGGAGGGATTTTTGATTATGTGGTCCGCTTTCCCAGGGCAGCGAGAAGCGCAGACGGAGTCCAAGAATCCCGTGATCTGCTGGTTTGAAGTGGTTGGGTGATGGTTAGTATCGATTTAGGGGGCCGAAGGGCTTGTTTCTTCGAAGCGTGACAGAGTGTGAAGGATGAGAGAAGCAGAGGGAGCCGGGTGTGCCGGAGACGGTGAGTGAAATGCAGAGTATTTGAGGATAACGCAGGAAGACAGTCCCAGAAAACACGGGAACAGGCTATTCGGTCCATCTTGTTGGATCCGACCCATTTCTCGATCTGAAGTAGTTGCTTTTGCCTGTCTTCGGCCTGTCTCCCTCGAAGCCTCTCCTATCCGTTTAAACATTGTTATTGTACCCAGCTGGTTTTACTTACACAACATCCTCTGTATGAAAAAGTTGCTTCTCAAGTCCCTTCGAAGTACCCCGCTATTGTGTTTCAGCGTCTCCCATATGGTCTAGCGGTTAGGATTCCTGGTTTTCACCCAGGCGGCCCGGGTTCGACTCCCGGTATGGGAAGCAAACGTTTTGGGGCATCACAGTAACGTGACCGTTAGCAGGTGACCAGGGGACGGAGAATAAAATGCCATCACGGCGATCCGTGTTCGATTCCCGAAAGGAGTTTGTACGTTCTCGCCGTGACCGCGTGGGTTTCCTCGGAGCAACGTTCGGGTTAGTAAATTGTGGGCAGGTTATGTTGGCGCCCGAAACGTGACGGCTCTGGCAGCCAGATCCGGCAAAACCGTCTCTGATCTGATTTGACGGCCAAAGCTGCATTTCACTGTGTGATTCCGTCCTACCTGTGACAGATCGCGCCAATCTTTAAACCTACGCCCTCTCTTGGAAACCCTCGTGATCAGGGGAGAGAAAGGGACTGAGACAGTTCACTTTATCTATGAACGAATTTATACTCCACTACAAGGTCCCTCCTCTGTCTCCTCCGCACGAGGGGAAACCTTTCCCCTCTCAATTTCCCTCCTCCCCTCCCTACTTCTCTTTCTTTTGCCTCACGTTTTCCATTGTCCCTCTGCCCGAACTCTTTCTTCCTGTCTATTGTCCTACCTCCCCTACCACACATCCCCCCTCTTTCCCTGCCACATATATTCCCTCCTCCTGTACTCCCTGCCTTCTTCCCCTTCTCCTTCGCGTTGCCCCACTCCTGCAACTATTTAGCAGGAAAATAGGCCATGCGGCCCATCTCCTCCATGCTGACAGAGAATCCTATCCATCGAATCGCATGTGTCTGTATTTGGCCGAGTCCCCTCACCTTTCCTATCCGAGTATCTGTCCAAAGTGCCAATTCATTGTTTGTGAATTTGTCTCTATCACTTCCTGGGGCAGACATTCCATAAGATTCCATGTGATATAGGAGCAGAATTAGGCCAGAATAAGGTCGAGTTAGAATTAGCCGTCGAGTCGGCCCAGCCACTTCATCATGGCTGATCCATTTCCCCTCTCAACGCCGACCTTCTGCTTTCGCCCTGCGTAGTCAGGAATCTTTCAGCCTTGGTACTCCAGGTTGGCACAGCCCGGAGTGGCAGTGGGAATAAGCCCCTCTACCTATGAAGTGCTCCAAATGGCGTGCGTCTCTGTCGGCCTCTGAGATTCAAACCCAGTCTTGGCCTTCTGCCAGTCCCGACGTAACCATTTCTAATGATCGACGGCTGCCTTCCACCAATGTCAGCCTTTGCCTTAAATAGACCAATGACTTGGCATCCACAGTATCTCCACTCTCGCCTTTCAGCGTCTCCCACGTAGTCTAGCGTTTAGGATTCCTGGTTTTCACCCAGGCGGCCCGGGTTCGACTCCCGGTGTGGGAAGGGCGTTTTAGGGCGACACGATAACCGCCGATCAGCGTAGTGTAACGCCATTCCAGCGACCCGGGCTCTATTTCCGTAAAGAGCAGGTGAAAGAAAGAAACAGGGTACAGAGGGTCGTGCAGCGTCTGTGGAGGCAGGAGGTTCGGCATCCGAATCGTCTCCGATTTCCCATTCACTCGCCTGACGCTACCCAATCTGCTGGGACCCTCCCAGCACCCGTTATAGTTCACCGTTGAACAGAACCATGCGCTTCGGCCCGTTTAGGCAATGGCAGCCTAGTGCTTTGCCCAGTCCCATCTGCTTCCACCGGTAACACATCACAATTTATCTTCCATCCATCAGGTCGGCTTACAGCTCGCTCCCTCTCTCTCACCACACCTCGAGTGAGCATCCTGCCCCTCAGGTTACTCCTTAAATATTTCACCTTTCACCCTTCACGTAAGACCACTAGTTCTCTCCCGCCCGGTGGGAGAGTCTAAGGCCAAATGGCCCACATTCAGAATAGAAGTAGGTTACCTGTGGAGAGAGATGAGGTGGAATTTCACAGGAGGCCGCGCGTTGGTCGTCAGGCTGTCACCGTTAGCGGTCTCTGTCTCCGCGCAGATCCTCACCGGCGGCTGCTGTGTGCGCGGTGGACGGGGGAAGGTGTCAGGCGAAGACAGAAAATGCCGGAGGAACTCGGCAGATCACGGAGCATCTCCAGAAGGTGGCGGACGGCTGATGTAGATGGAACAGTGCGTGTTCCGGAGGGCAATCGGTGTAACGCACTATATTGACGCGGAAAGGTCAAGGCCAATGCTGGTTTTGACACCAATGACAGCCAGGCGTCCCAGGTTCGACTCCTCGTGTGGGAAGCAAACGTTTTCGGGCGACACAGTAACGCAGTTACACCGACCCGGGGTTTAATGGTATAGGGCATGAGGGACTGCAGATGCAAAAGGAGCCAAGGCAGCCAGGGGGTCGCGCGGCGTCTGTGAATGCAGGAGGTGCGGGGACAGGAGAGGTCGACCATTCCTCTTTGACTCTCCTGACGCTACCCAAGCGGCCGGGTTCCGCCCCGCAACCAGTTATAGAGCGCTGCAGCACAGAAACAGGCTCTTCGGCCCATTTAGTCAGTGGCAGCCTGGTGTTCTGCCTAGCGCCATCTACCTGTAACGGTAACACTTTTACCATTTGAAATTTCTCTTAAATGTTACAATTGAACCTGCATCCACCAGAACCCCTCTCATCTCCATCCCACGAGAGAAGAACTAATCCTTCAAGTAGTTCACCTTTCACCCTTAACCTAACACCCCCAGTTCTCGTCTCACCCAGCCCGATGGAGGAGAAGCCTGCCAATATTCACCCCGCGGAGGAGTTTAGGACCAGAGGGGCCAGCTTCGGAAGAGTCGTACGTCCCTTTCAGAGCGGAGAGGAGGAGGAGGACTACCGCAGGAGAGCGCGCATTCACAGGGGCGTCGGACGACCCCTCCGCTCTGGCCGGCAGCAGTCACCCGCATCCTCCGGCTCTGCCGCGCAGACCTTCACCTGCGGGTGCCGTGTCTGTGGAGGGTTGGGGAGGGTCCGGGTCAAGGGGTTAACATCAAGCTGGGCAACGTACGTAGAGTAACACATGAAATGCCGGAGGAACACAGCAGATCACGGAGCAGCTCCGGAAGGTCGCCGACAGCTGATGGACTCGGAACAGCGCGTGTTCCTGCGGGGAATCGGTGGAACTCGCTGTATTCACTAACGTTCTTTCAGGCCTCTGTATCTCCTGCCCGGTAGGAAAGGGGAGGAGGGAGAGTGTCCGGGACAGGAGGGATTTTTGATTATGTGGTCCGCTTTCCCGGGGCAGCGAGAAGCGCAGACGGAGTCCAAGAATCCCGTGATCTGCTGGTTTGAAGTGGTTGAGTGATGGTTAGTATCGATTTAGGGGGCCGAAGTGCTTGTTTCTTCGAAGCGTGACAGAGTATGAAGGATGAGGGAGGCAGAGGGAGCCAGGTGAGCCGGAGACGGTGAGTGAAATGCAGAGTATTTGAGGATAACGCAGGAAGACAGTCCCAGAAAACACGGGAACAGGCTATTCGGTCCATCTTGTTGGATCCGACCCATTTCTCGATCTGAAGTAGTTGCTTTTGCCTGTCTTCGGCCTGTCTCCCTCGAAGCCTCTCCTATCCGTTTAAACATTGTTATTGTACCCAGCTGGTTTTACTTACACAACATCCTCTGTATGAAAAAGTTGCTTCTCAAGTCCCTTCGAAGTACCCCGCTATTGTGTTTCAGCGTCTCCCATATGGTCTAGCGGTTAGGATTCCTGGTTTTCACCCAGGCGGCCCGGGTTCGACTCCCGGTATGGGAAGCAAACGTTTTGGGGCATCACAGTAACGTGTCCGTTAGCAGGTGACCAGGGGACGGAGAATAAAATGCCATCACGGCGATCCGTGATCGGTTCCCGAAAGGATTTTGTACGTTCTCACCGTGACCGCGTGGGTTTCCTCGGAGCAACGTTCGGGTTAGTAAATTGTGGGCAGGTTATGTTGGCGCCCGGAACGTGACGGCTCTGGCAGCCAGACCCAGCAGAACCGTCTCTGATCTGATTTGACGGCCAAAGCCGCATTTCACTGTGTGATTCCGTCCTACCTGTGACAGATCGCGCCAATCTTTAAACCTACGCCCTCTCTTGGAAACCCTTGTGATCAGGGGAGAAAAAGGGACTGAGACAATTCACTTTATCTCTGAACGAATTTATACTCCACTACAAGGTCCCTCCTCTGTCTCCTCCGCACGAGGGGAAACCTTTCCCCTCTCAATTTCCCTCCTCCCCTCCCTACTTCTCTTTCTTTTGTCTCACGTGTTCCAATGTCCCTCTGTCCGAACTCTTTCTTCCTCTCTATTTTCCTACCTCCCCTACCCCACATCCCCCCTCTTTCCCTGCCACATATATGCCCTCCTCCTGTACTCCCTGCCTTCTTCCCCTTCTCCTTCGCGTTGCCCCACTCCTGCAACTATTTAGCAGGAAAATAGGCCATGCGGCCCATCTCCTCCATGCTGACAGAGAATCCTATCCATCGAATCCCATGTGTCTGTATTTGGCCGAGTCCCCTCACCTTTCCTATCCGAGTATCTGTCCAAAGTGCCAATTCAGTGTTGTTTGTAAATTTGTCTCTCCCACTTCCTGGGGCAGACATGCCATAAGATTCCTTGTGATATAGGAGCAGAATTAGGCCAGAATTAGGCAGAGGTAGAATTAGCCGTCGAGTCGGCCCAGCCATTTCATCATGGCTGATCCATTTCCCCTCTCAACTCCGACCTTCTGCTTTCGCCCTGTGTAGTCAGGAATCTTTCAGCCTTGGTACTCCAGGTTGTCACAGCCGGGAGTGGCAATGCGAATAAGCCCCACTACCTATGAAGTGCTCCAAATGGCGTGCGTCTCTGACGGCCTCTGAGAAGCGAACCCAATCTTGGCCTTCTGCCAGTCCCGACGTAACCATTTCTAATGATCGACGGCTGCCTTCCACCAATGTCAGCCTTTGCCTTAAATAGACCAATGACTTGGCATCCACAGTATCTCCACTCTCGCCTTTCAGCGTCTCCCACGTAGTCTAGCGTTTAGGATTCCTGGTTTTCACCCAGGCGGCCCGGGTTCGACTCCCGGTGTGGGAAGGGCGTTTTAGGGCGACACGATAACCGCCGATCAGCGTAGTGTAACGCCATTCCAGCGACCCGGGCTCTATTTCCGTAAAGAGCAGGTGAAAGAAAGAAACAGGGTACAGAGGGTCGTGCAGCGTCTGTGGAGGCAGGAGGTTCGGCATCCGAATCGTCTCCGATTTCCCATTCACTCGCCTGACGCTACCCAATCTGCTGGGACCCTCCCAGCACCCGTTATAGTTCACCGTTGAACAGAACCATGCGCTTCGGCCCGTTTAGGCAATGGCAGCCTAGTGCTTTGCCCAGTCCCATCTGCTTCCACCGGTAACACATCACAATTTATCTTCCATCCATCAGGTCGGCTTACAGCTCGCTCCCTCTCTCTCACCACACCTCGAGTGAGCATCCTGCCCCTCAGGTTACTCCTTAAATATTTCACCTTTCACCCTTCACGTAAGACCACTAGTTCTCTCCCGCCCGGTGGGAGAGTCTAAGGCCAAATGGCCCACATTCAGAATAGAAGTAGGTTACCTGTGGAGAGAGATGAGGTGGAATTTCACAGGAGGCCGCGCGTTGGTCGTCAGGCTGCCACCGTTAGCGGTCTCTGTCTCCGCGCAGATCCTTACCGGCGGCTGCTGTGTGCGCGGTGGACGGGGGAAGGTGTCAGGCGAAGACAGAAAATGCCGGAGGAACTCGGCAGATCACGGAGCATCTCCGGAAGGTGGCGGACAGCTGATGTAGATGGAACAGTGCGTGTTCCGGAGGGCAATCGGTGTAACGCACTATATTGACGCGGAAAGGTCAAGGCCGATGCTGGTTTTGACAACAGTGACACCCAGGCGTCCCGGGTTCGACTCCTAGTGTGGGAAGCAAACGATTTCGGGCGACACAGTAACGCAGCTACACCGACCCGGGGTTTAATGGTATAGGGCATGAGGGACTGCAGATGCAAAAGGAGCCAAGGCAGCCAGGGGGTCGCGCAGCGTCTGTGAATGCAGGAGGTGCGGGGACAGGAGAGGTCGACCATTCCTCTTTGACTCTCCTGACGCTACCCAAGCGGCCGGGTTCCGCCCCGCAACCAGTTATAGAGCGCTGCAGCACAGAAACAGGCTCTTCGGCCCATTTAGTCAGTGGCAGCCTGGTGTTCTGCCTAGCGCCATCTACCTGCAACAGTAACACTTTTTACCCATTGAAATTTCTCTTAAATGTTACAATTGAACCTGCATTCACCAGAACCCCTCTCATCTCCATCCCACGAGAGAAGAACTAATCCTTCAAGTAGTTCACCTTTCACCCTTAACCTAACACCCCCAGTTCTCGTCTCACCCAGCCCGATGGAGGAGAAGCCTGCCAATATTCACCCCGCGGAGGAGTTTAGGACCAGAGGGGCCAGCTTCGGAAGAGTCGTACGTCCCTTTCAGAGCGGAGAGGAGGAGGAGGACTACCGCAGGAGAGCGCGCATTCACAGGGGCGTCGGACGACCCCTCCGCTCTGGCCGGCAGCAGTCACCCGCATCCTCCGGCTCTGCCGCGCAGACCTTCACCTGCGGGTGCCGTGTCTGTGGAGGGTTGGGGAGGGTCCGGGTCAAGGGGTTAACATCAAGCTGGGCAACGTACGTAGAGTAACACATGAAATTCCGGAGGAACTCAGCAGATCACGGAGCAGCTCCGGAAGGTCGCCGACAGCTGATGGACTCGGAACAGCGCGTGTTCCTGCGGGGAATCGGTGGAACTCGCTGTATTCACTAACGTTCTTTCAGGCCTCTGTATCTCCTGCCCGGTAGGAAAGGGGAGGAGGGAGAGTGTCCGGGGAAGGAGGGATTTTTGATTATGTGGTCCGCTTTCCCGGGGCAGCGAGAAGCGCAGACGGAGTCCAAGAATCCCGTGATCTGCTGGTTTGAAGTGGTTGAGTGATGGTTAGTATCGATTTAGGGGGCCGAAGGGCTTGTTTCTTCGAAGCGTGACAGAGTGTGAAGGATGAGAGAAGCAGAGGGAGCCGGGTGTGCCGGAGACGGTGAGTGAAATGCAGAGTGTTTGAGGATAACGCAGGAAGACAGTCCCAGAAAACACGGGAACAGGCTATTCGGTCCATCTTGTTGGATCCGACCCATTTCTCGATCTGAAGTAGTTGCTTTTGCCTGTCTTCGGCCTGTCTCCCTCGAAGCCTCTCCTATCCGTTTAAACATTGTTATTGTACCCAGCTGGTTTTACTTACACAACATCCTCTGTATGAAAAAGTTGCTTCTCAAGTCCCTTCGAAGTACCCCGCTATTGTGTTTCAGCGTCTCCCATATGGTCTAGCGGTTAGGATTCCTGGTTTTCACCCAGGCGGCCCGGGTTCGACTCCCGGTATGGGAAGCAAACGTTTTGGGGCATCACAGTAACGTGTCCGTTAGCAGGTGACCAGGGGACGGAGAATAAAATGCCAATACGGCGATCCGTGATCGGTTCCCGAAAGGATTTTGTACGTTCTCACCGTGACCGCGTGGGTTTCCTCGGAGCAACGTTCGGGTTAGTAAATTGTGGGCAGGTTATGTTGGCGCCCGGAACGTGACGGCTCTGGCAGCCAGACCCAGCAGAACCGTCTCTGATCTGATTTGACGGCCAAAGCCGCATTTCACTGTGTGATTCCGTCCTACCTGTGACAGATCGCGCCAATCTTTAAACCTACGCCCTCTCTTGGAAACCCTCGTGATCAGGGGAGAAAAAGGGACTGAGACAATTCACTTTATCTCTGAACGAATTTATACTCCACTACAAGGTCCCTCCTCTGTCTCCTCCGCACGAGGGGAAACCTTTCCCCTCTCAATTTCCCTCCTCCCCTCCCTACTTCTCTTTCTTTTGTCTCACGTGTTCCAATGTCCCTCTGTCCGAACTCTTTCTTCCTCTCTATTTTCCTACCTCCCCTACCCCACATCCCCCCTCTTTCCCTGCCACATATATGCCCTCCTCTTGTACTCCCTGCCTTCTTCCCCTTCTCTTTCGCGTTGCCCCACTCCTGCAACTATTTAGCAGGAAAATAGGCCATGCGGCCCATCTCCTCCATGCTGACAGAGAATCCTATCCATCGAATCCCATGTGTCTGTATTTGGCCGAGTCCCCTCACCTTTCCTATCCGAGTATCTGTCCAAAGTGCCAATTCAGTGTTGTTTGTAAATTTGTCTCTCCCACTTCCTGGGGCAGACATGCCATAAGATTCCTTGTGATATAGGAGCAGAATTAGGCCAGAATTAGGCAGAGGTAGAATTAGCCGTCGAGTCGGCCCAGCCATTTCATCATGGCTGATCCATTTCCCCTCTCAACTCCGACCTTCTGCTTTCGCCCTGTGTAGTCAGGAATCTTTCAGCCTTGGTACTCCAGGTTGTCACAGCCGGGAGTGGCAATGCGAATAAGCCCCACTACCTATGAAGTGCTCCAAATGGCGTGCGTCCCTGACGGCCTCTGAGAAGCGAACCCAATCTTGGCCTTCTGCCAGTCCCGACGGAACCTTTTCTAATGATCGACGGCTGCCTTCCACCAATGTCAGCCTTTGCCTTAAATAGACCAATGACTTGGCATCCACAGTATCTCCACTCTCGCCTTTCAGCGTCTCCCATATGGTCTAGCGGTTAGGGTTCCTGGTTTTCACCCAGGTGGCCCGTGTTCGACTCCCGGTATGGGAAGCAAAAGCTTTGGGGCGACACAGTCAGCAGTGGCTCCCTGCACCGGTAATACGGTCCTCCATGTACCCATCGGAATTTCTCTTAAATGTTACAATTGAACCTGCATCCACCAGATCCCCTGTCGTCTCCATCCCACGAGAGAAGAAATAATCCCTCAGGTTATGTAGTTCACCTTTCACCCTAACACCCCTAGTTCACCTTTCACCCTAACACACCTAGTTCACGTCTCACCCAGCCCGATGGAGGAGAAGCCTGCCAGCATTCACCCCGCGGGGGAGTTTAGGATTCACTCTCCGCTCGGACCGGCAGCATTCACCCGCATCCTCCGAGGGTTGGGGAGGGTCCGGGTCAAGGGGTTAACATCAAGCTGGGCAACGTACGTAGAGTAACACATGAAATGCCGGAGGAACTCAGCAGATCACGGAGCAGCTCCGGAAGGTCGCCGACAGCTGATGGACGCGGAACAGCGCGTGTTCCTGCGGGGAATCGGTGGAACTCGCTGTATTCACTAACGTTCTTTCCGGCCTCTGTATCTCCTGCCCGGTAGGAAAGGGGAGGAGGGAGAGTGTCCGGGGCAGGAGGGATTTTTGATTATGTGGTCCGCTTTCCCAGGGCAGCGAGAAGCGCAGACGGAGTCCAAGAATCCCTTGATCTGCTGGTTTGAAGTGGTTGAGTGATGGTTAGTATCGATTTAGGGGGCCGAAGGGCTTGTTTCTTCGAAGCGTGACAGAGTGTGAAGGATGAGAGAAGCAGAGGGAGCCGGGTGTGCCGGAGACGGTGAGTGAAATGCAGAGTGTTTGAGGATAACGCAGGAAGACAGTCCCAGAAAACACGGGAACAGGCTATTCGGTCCATCTTGTTGGATCCGACCCATTTCTCGATCTGAAGTAGTTGCTTTTGCCTGTCTTCGGCCTGTCTCCCTCGAAGCCTCTCCTATCCGTTTAAACATTGTTATTGTACCCAGCTGGTTTTACTTACACAACATCCTCTGTATGAAAAAGTTGCTTCTCAAGTCCCTTCGAAGTACCCCGCTATTGTGTTTCAGCGTCTCCCATATGGTCTAGCGGTTAGGATTCCTGGTTTTCACCCAGGCGGCCCGGGTTCGACTCCCGGTATGGGAAGCAAACGTTTTGGGGCATCACAGTAACGTGACCGTTAGCAGGTGACCAGGGGACGGAGAATAAAATGCCATCACGGCGATCCGTGTTCGAATCCCGAAAGGAGTTTGTACGTTCTCGCCGTGACCGCGTGGGTTTCCTCGGAGCAACGTTCGGGTTAGTAAATTGTGGGCAGGTTATGTTGGCGCCCGGAACGTGACGGCTCTGGCAGCCAGACCCAGCAGAACCGTCTCTGATCTGATTTGACGGCCAAAGCTGCATTTCACTGTGTGATTCCGTCCTACCTGTGACAGATCCCGCCAATCTTTAAACCTTTCCTCTTGGAAACCCTCCTGATCGGGGGAGAAAAAGGGACTGAGACAATTCACTTTATCTATGAACGAATTTATAAACCTCTATAAGGTCCCTCCTCTGTCTCCTCCGCTCGAGGGGAAAACTTTCCCCACTCAATTACCCACCTCCCCTCCCCACCTCTCTTGCTTCTCCTCCACCCTCGTCCATTCTATCTCCCTTTCCCATTGTCTCCCTGACCAAACTTCCCCCGCCCCGCCCCCGCCCTCTCTATTTCCCTACCTCCGGAATCCCATCCGTCTCTCTCCCTGTTCCATATCCTCCACCCTTCCATAGTTCCTCCTCCCATTCCCGTTGCTGCCACTCCGGAGCTTTCTATCAGGAAAATAGGCCATGCGGCCCAACTCATTCATGCTGACAAAGAATCCTATCCACCCCAATCCTATGTGTGTCTGTATTTGGCCGAGAGCCCTCACCTTTCCTATCCGAGTATCTGTCCAACGGGCCTTTTCAGTGTTGCCCGGGAATTTGCCTCCGCCGCTTCCATAAGCCCATGTGATATCGGATAATTAGACCATTTGTCCATCGAGTCGGCCCCGCCATTTCATCAGAGCTGATCCATTTCCCCTCTCACCCCAAATCTCCTGCTTTCGTCACGTACCCCTTCATGACCTGACTAATCAGGAATCTTTCATCCTTGCTCCTTAGCGCTGTCATAGCCGGAGCTGGGAGCGGGGATAAGCTCCCACTACCTATACAGGTCTCCGAATGGCGCGCGTCTCTAACAGCCCCTGACAACCAAGCCCAACCTTTGGTCTTCACGTGTGGCTCAGCTGCTAGCTCCGGCCGTACTACTGATTGACGGCTCCCTATCTCTAATCTCAGCCTTTGCCTTAAATAACCCAATGATTTGGCATCCACAGTTTTCTTCCATCCATCAGGTCGGCTTACAGCTCGCTCCCACTCTCTCACCACCCCTCGAGTGAGCAACCTGCCCCTCAGGTTACTCCTTAAATATTTCACCTTTCACCCTTCACGTAAGACCACTAGTTCTCTCCCACCCGGTGGGAGAGTCTAAGGCCAAAGGGCCCACATTCAGAATAGAAGTACGTTACCTGTGGAGAGAGATGAGGTGGAATTTCACAGGAGGCCGCGCGTTGGTCGTCAGGCTGCCACCTTTAGCGGTCTCTGTCTCCGCGCAGATCCTCACCGGCGGCTGCTGTGTGCGCGGTGGACGGGGGAAGGTGTCAGGCGAAGACAGAAAATGCCGGAGGAACTCGGCAGATCACGGAGCATCTCCGGAAGGTGGCGGACAGCTGATGTAGATGGAACAGTGCGTGTTCCGGAGGGCAATCGGTGTAACGCACTATATTGACGCGGAAAGGTCAAGGCCGATGCTGGTTTTGACAACAGTGACACCCAGGCGTCCCGGGTTCGACTCCTAGTGTGGGAAGCAAACGTTTTCGGGCGACACAGTAACGCAGCTACACCGACCCGGGGTTTAATGGTATAGGGCATGAGGGACTGCAGATGCAAAAGGAGCCAAGGCAGCCAGGGGGTCGCGCAGCGTCTGTGAATGCAGGAGGTGCGGGGACAGGAGAGGTCGACCATTCCTCTTTGACTCTCCTGACGCTACCCAAGCGGCCGGGTTCCGCCCCGCAACCAGTTATAGAGCGCTGCAGCACAGAAACAGGCTCTTCGGCCCATTTAGTCAGTGGCAGCCTGGTGTTCTGCCTAGCGCCATCTACCTGCAACAGTAACACTTTTTACCCATTGAAATTTCTCTTAAATGTTACAATTGAACCTGCATTCACCAGAACCCCTATCATCTCCATCCCACGAGAGAAGAACTAATCCTTCAAGTAGTTCACCTTTCACCCTTAACCTAACACCCCCAGTTCTCGTCTCACCCAGCCCGATGGAGGAGAAGCCTGCCAATATTCACCCCGCGGAGGAGTTTAGGACCAGAGGGGCCAGCTTCGGAAGAGTCGTACGTCCCTTTCAGAGCGGAGAGGAGGAGGAGGACTACCGCAGGAGAGCGCGCATTCACAGGGGCGTCGGACGACCCCTCCGCTCTGGCCGGCAGCAGTCACCCGCATCCTCCGGCTCTGCCGCGCAGACCTTCACCTGCGGGTGCCGTGTCTGTGGAGGGCTGGGGAGGGTCCGGGTCAAGGGGTTAACATCAAGCTGGGCAACGTACGTAGAGTAACACATGAAATGCCGGAGGAACACAGCAGATCACGGAGCAGCTCCGGAAGGTCGCCGACAGCTGATGGACGCGGAACAGCGCGTGTTCCTGCGGGGAATCGGTGGAACTCGCTGTATTCACTAACGTTCTTTCCGGCCTCTGTATCTCCTGCCCGGTAGGAAAGGGGAGGAGGGAGAGTGTCCGGGGCAGGAGGGATTTTTGATTATGTGGTCCGCTTTCCCGGGGCAGCGAGAAGCGCAGACGGAGTCCAAGAATCCCGTGATCTGCTGGTTTGAAGTGATTGAGTGATGGTTAGTATCGATTTAGGGGGCCGAAGGGCTTGTTTCTTCGAAGCGTGACAGAGTGTGAAGGATGAGAGAAGCAGAGGGAGCCGGGTGTGCCGGAGACGGTGAGTGAAATGCAGAGTGTTTGAGGATAACGCAGGAAGACAGTCCCAGAAAACACGGGAACAGGCTATTCGGTCCATCTTGTTGGATCCGACCCATTTCTCGATCTGAAGTAGTTGCTTTTGCCTGTCTTCGGCCTGTCTCCCTCGAAGCCTCTCCTATCCGTTTAAACATTGTTATTGTACCCAGCTGGTTTTACTTACACAACATCCTCTGTATGAAAAAGTTGCTTCTCAAGTCCCTTCGAAGTACCCCGCTATTGTGTTTCAGCGTCTCCCATATGGTCTAGCGGTTAGGATTCCTGGTTTTCACCCAGGCGGCCCGGGTTCGACTCCCGGTATGGGAAGCAAACGTTTTGGGGCATCACAGTAACGTGTCCGTTAGCAGGTGACCAGGGGACGGAGAATAAAATGCCAATACGGCGATCCGTGATCGGTTCCCGAAAGGATTTTGTACGTTCTCACCGTGACCGCGTGGGTTTCCTCGGAGCAACGTTCGGGTTAGTAAATTGTGGGCAGGTTATGTTGGCGCCCGGAACGTGACGGCTCTGGCAGCCAGACCCAGCAGAACCGTCTCTGATCTGATTTGACGGCCAAAGCCGCATTTCACTGTGTGATTCCGTCCTACCTGTGACAGATCGCGCCAATCTTTAAACCTACGCCCTCTCTTGGAAACCCTCGTGATCAGGGGAGAAAAAGGGACTGAGACAATTCACTTTATCTCTGAACGAATTTATACTCCACTACAAGGTCCCTCCTCTGTCTCCTCCGCACGAGGGGAAACCTTTCCCCTCTCAATTTCCCTCCTCCCCTCCCTACTTCTCTTTCTTTTGTCTCACGTGTTCCAATGTCCCTCTGTCCGAACTCTTTCTTCCTCTCTATTTTCCTACCTCCCCTACCCCACATCCCCCCTCTTTCCCTGCCACATATATGCCCTCCTCTTGTACTCCCTGCCTTCTTCCCCTTCTCTTTCGCGTTGCCCCACTCCTGCAACTATTTAGCAGGAAAATAGGCCATGCGGCCCATCTCCTCCATGCTGACAGAGAATCCTATCCATCGAATCCCATGTGTCTGTATTTGGCCGAGTCCCCTCACCTTTCCTATCCGAGTATCTGTCCAAAGTGCCAATTCAGTGTTGTTTGTAAATTTGTCTCTCCCACTTCCTGGGGCAGACATGCCATAAGATTCCTTGTGATATAGGAGCAGAATTAGGCCAGAATTAGGCAGAGGTAGAATTAGCCGTCGAGTCGGCCCAGCCATTTCATCATGGCTGATCCATTTCCCCTCTCAACTCCGACCTTCTGCTTTCGCCCTGTGTAGTCAGGAATCTTTCAGCCTTGGTACTCCAGGTTGTCACAGCCGGGAGTGGCAATGCGAATAAGCCCCACTACCTATGAAGTGCTCCAAATGGCGTGCGTCTCTGACGGCCTCTGAGAAGCGAACCCAATCTTGGCCTTCTGCCAGTCCCGACGGAACCTTTTCTAATGATCGACGGCTGCCTTCCACCAATGTCAGCCTTTGCCTTAAATAGACCAATGACTTGGCATCCACAGTATCTCCACTCTCGCCTTTCAGCGTCTCCCATATGGTCTAGCGGTTAGGGTTCCTGGTTTTCACCCAGGTGGCCCGTGTTCGACTCCCGGTATGGGAAGCAAAAGCTTTGGGGCGACACAGTCAGCAGTGGCTCCCTGCACCGGTAATACGGTCCTCCATGTACCCATCGGAATTTCTCTTAAATGTTACAATTGAACCTGCATCCACCAGATCCCCTGTCGTCTCCATCCCACGAGAGAAGAAATAATCCCTCAGGTTATGTAGTTCACCTTTCACCCTAACACCCCTAGTTCACCTTTCACCCTAACACACCTAGTTCACGTCTCACCCAGCCCGATGGAGGAGAAGCCTGCCAGCATTCACCCCGCGGGGGAGTTTAGGATTCACTCTCCG
The DNA here is from genome assembly GCF_030144855.1 of Hypanus sabinus. Lineage (NCBI taxonomy): Eukaryota > Metazoa > Chordata > Chondrichthyes > Myliobatiformes > Dasyatidae > Hypanus > Hypanus sabinus. The sequence goes on along the minus strand of NC_082736.1, from coordinate 26,141,118 downwards.
CTCGGACCGGCAGCATTCACCCGCATCCTCCGAGGGTTGGGGAGGGTCCGGGTCAAGGGGTTAACATCAAGCTGGGCAACGTACGTAGAGTAACACATGAAATGCCGGAGGAACTCAGCAGATCACGGAGCAGCTCCGGAAGGTCGCCGACAGCTGATGGACGCGGAACAGCGCGTGTTCCTGCGGGGAATCGGTGGAACTCGCTGTATTCACTAACGTTCTTTCCGGCCTCTGTATCTCCTGCCCGGTAGGAAAGGGGAGGAGGGAGAGTGTCCGGGGCAGGAGGGATTTTTGATTATGTGGTCCGCTTTCCCAGGGCAGCGAGAAGCGCAGACGGAGTCCAAGAATCCCTTGATCTGCTGGTTTGAAGTGGTTGAGTGATGGTTAGTATCGATTTAGGGGGCCGAAGGGCTTGTTTCTTCGAATCGTGACAGAGTGTGAAGGATGAGAGAAGCAGAGGGAGCCGGGTGTGCCGGAGACGGTGAGTGAAATGCAGAGTGTTTGAGGATAACGCAGGAAGACAGTCCCAGAAAACACGGGAACAGGCTATTCGGTCCATCTTGTTGGATCCGACCCATTTCTCGATCTGAAGTAGTTGCTTTTGCCTGTCTTCGGCCTGTCTCCCTCGAAGCCTCTCCTATCCGTTTAAACATTGTTATTGTACCCAGCTGGTTTTACTTACACAACATCCTCTGTATGAAAAAGTTGCTTCTCAAGTCCCTTCGAAGTACCCCGCTATTGTGTTTCAGCGTCTCCCATATGGTCTAGCGGTTAGGATTCCTGGTTTTTACCCAGGCGGCCCGGGTTCGACTCCCGGTATGGGAAGCAAACGTTTTGGGGCATCACAGTAACGTGTCCGTTAGCAGGTGACCAGGGGACGGAGAATAAAATGCCAATACGGCGATCCGTGATCGGTTCCCGAAAGGATTTTGTACGTTCTCACCGTGACCGCGTGGGTTTCCTCGGAGCAACGTTCGGGTTAGTAAATTGTGGGCAGGTTATGTTGGCGCCCGGAACGTGACGGCTCTGGCAGCCAGACCCAGCAGAACCGTCTCTGATCTGATTTGACGGCCAAAGCCGCATTTCACTGTGTGATTCCGTCCTACCTGTGACAGATCGCGCCAATCTTTAAACCTACGCCCTCTCTTGGAAACTCTTGTGATCAGGGGAGAAAAAGGGGACTGAGACAATTCACTTTAACTATGAACGAATTTATACACCACTACAAGGTCCCTCCTCTGCCTCCTCCGCACGAGGGGAAATCTTTCCCCTCTCAATTTCCCTCCTCCCCTCCCTACTTCTCTTTCTTTTGCCTCACGTTTTCCATTGTCCCTTTGCCCGAACTCTTTCGTCCTCTCTATTTTCCTACCTCCCCTACCACACATCCCCTCTCTTTCCCTGCCACATATCTTCCCTCCTCCCGTACTCCCTGCCTTCTTCCCCTTCTCCTCCTCGTTGCCCCACTCCTGCAACTATTTAGCAGGAAAATAGGCCATGCGGCCCATCTCCTCCATGCTGACAGAGAATCCTATCCATCGAATCCCATGTGTCTGTATTTGGCCGAGTCCCCTCACCTTTCCTATCCGAGTATCTGTCCAAAGTGCCAGTTCAGTATTGTTTGTGAATTTGTCTCCCCCACTTCCTGTGGCAGACATTCCATAAGATTCCTTGTGATATAGGAGCAGAATTAGGCAGAGGTAGAATTAGCCGTCGAGTCGGCCCAGCCATTTCATCATGGCTGATCCATTTCCCCTCTCAACTCCGACCTTCTGCTTTCGCCCTGTGTAGTCAGGAATCTTTCAGCCTTGGTACTCCAGGTTCGCACAGCCGGGAGTGTCAATGCGAATAAGCCCCACTACCTATGAAGCGCTCCAAATGGCGTGCGTCTCTGACGGCCTCTGAGAAGCGAACCCAATCTTGGCCTTCTGCCAGGCCCGACGGAACCATTTCTAATGATCGACGGCTGCCTTCCACCAATGTCAGCCTTTGCCTTAAATAGACCAATGACTTGGCATCCACAGTATCTCCACTCTCGCCTTTCAGCGTCTCCCATATAGTCTAGCGGTTAGGGTTCCTGGTTTTCACCCAGGCGGACCGGGTTTGACTCCCGGTGTGGGAAGCAAAAGTTTTGGGGCGAAACAGTACCGGGTAACGTCATTACACCGACCCGGGGTTGAATGGTACAGGGCACAAGGGACTGCAGATGCAAAAGGAGCCAATGTGGCCAGTGGGTCGCGCAGCGTCTGTGGATTCAGGAGGTGCGGGGACCGGAGGGGTCGACCATTCCTCTTTGACTCTACTGACGCTACCCAAGCGGCCGGGTTCCTCCCAGCATCCAGCTATAGAGCGCCGCAGCACAGAAACAGGCCCTTCGGCCCATTCAGTCCGCAGTGGCTCCCTGCACCGGTAATACGGTCCTCCATGTACCCATCGGAATTTCTCTTAAATGTTACAATTGAACCTGCATCCACCAGATCCCCTGTCATCTCAATCCCACGAGAGAAGAACTAATCCCTCAAGTTATGTAGTTCACCTTTCACCCTAACACACCTAGTTCACCTTTCACCCTAACACACCTAGTTCACGTCTCACCCAGCCCGATGGAGGAGAAGCCTGCCAGCATTCACCCCGCGGGGGAGTTTAGGATTCACCCTCCGCTCTGGCCGGCAGCAGTCACCCGCATTCTCCGGCTCTGCCGCGCAGACCTTCACCTGCGGGTGCTGTGTCTGTGGAGGGTTGGGGAGGGTCCGGGTCAAGGGGTTAACATCAAGCTGGGCAACGTACGTAGAGTAACACAAGAAATGCCGGAGGAACTCAGCAGATCACGGAGCATCTCCGGAAGGTCGCCGACAGCTGATGGACGCGGAACAGCGCGTGTTCCTGCGGGGAATCGGTGGAACTCGCTGTATTCACTAACGTTCTTTCAGGCCTCTGTATCTCCTGCCCGGTAGGAAAGGGGAGGAGGGAGAGTGTCCGGGGAAGGAAGGATTTTTGATTATGTGGTCCGCTTTCCTGGGGCAGCGAGAAGCGCAGACGGAGTCCAAGAATCCCGTGATCTGCTGGTTTGAAGTGGTTGAGTGATGGTTAGTATCGATTTAGGGGGCCGAAGGGCTTGTTTCTTCGAAGCGTGACAGAGTATGAAGGATGAGAGCGGCAGAGGGAGCCGGGTGAGCCGGAGACGGTGAGTGAAATGCAGAGTGTTTGAGGATAACGCAGGAAGACAGTCCCAGAAAACACGGCAACCGGATATTCGGTCCATCTTGTGGGACCCGACCAAGTTCTCGATCTGAAGTAGTTGCTTTTGCCTGTCTTCGGCCTGTCTCCCTCGAAGCCTCTCCTATCCTTTTAAACTTTGTTATTGTACCCAGCTGGTTTTACTTACACAGCATCCTCTGTATGAATAAGTCGCCTCTCAATTTCTTCGAAGTACCCCGCTATTGTGATTCAGCGTCTCCCATATGGTCTAGCGGTTAGGATTCCTGGTTTTCACCCAGGCGGCCCGGGTTCGACTCCCGGTATGGGAAGCAAACGTTTTGGGGCATCACAGTAACGTGTCCGTTAGCAGGTGACCAGGGGACGGAGAATAAAATGCCAATACGGCGATCCGTGATCGGTTCCCGAAAGGAGTTTGTGCGTTCTCGCCGTGACCGCGTGTGTTTCCTCTGAGCAACGTTCGGGTTAGTAAATTGTGGGCAGTTTATGCTGGCGCCCGGAACATGACGGCTCTGGCAGCCAGATCCGGCAAAACCGTCTCTGATCCGATTTGACGGCCAAAGCCGCATTTCACTGTGTGATTCCCACCTAACTGTGACAGATCCCGCCAATCTTTAAACCTACGCCCTCTCTTGGAAACCCTCGTGAGCTGGGGAGAAAAAGGGACTGAGACAATTGACTTTATCTATGAACGAATTTGTCATGCTGACAACGAATCCCACCCACGTGTCTGTACTTGTCCCAGACCCCTCACCTTTCCTATCCGTGTATCTGGCCAAACTGCCTGTTCAGTGTTGTTTGTTAATTTTCCTCTGCCACTTCCTCGGGCAGACATTCCATAAGATTCCATGTGATATAGGAGCAAAATTAGGCCTTTTGGTCCATCGAGTCGGCTCCGCCATTACATCACGGCTGATCCGTTTCCCCTCTCAACTCCAATCTGCTGCCTTCGCCCCGTATCTCTTCATGCCCTGACTAATCAAGAATCTTTCAGTCTTGGTACTTCAGGTTGTCATATCCGGGGAGGGTGGGGTTGTAATGGGGATAGTCTCCCACTACCTATAAAGTGCACCAAATGGCGTGCGTGTCTGACAAGCCAGTCCACCCCTGGGCCTTATGCTAGGCCCGGCGGAACTGTGTCTACTGATTGACGGCTCCCTACCACTAACATCAGCCTTTGCCTTAAATAATCCAATGACTTGTGTGCTGTCTTTACGACAGTTATTTAGTTTATAATATTTTGGCTTAGTAATTCATTCGATAGTATTTTCTAGTTAGAATTAGAAGTGTTTAAAGTATACTCATTGCATGTAAAATATATCGGCATGCGATGACGTCACATCCGGTTTCGCCGCGTCTTGTGGGAAAGTACCGGTTTGAAATTAACGCGAGGGTGGGGGCTCACCACGAGGCACACCTGAGCAGAAGTTGTTTTGCAGGCATTAGAAATCACAGTGAGAGCAACGCTGTAAGTTAATAGATAATCGATATATTGAACTAAGATGTTAATGCCGATCCTGTTAAAAGTAACGACGGTCGATAATGTTTATGCTTTCGTTAGTTAAAGAGTTGCGGATAGTTTGCATTTAAGTGCATTTAAAGTAGTCAATGGAGCAGGTAAACTCTCCCTGTATACTGCACCTTAGTGTACAATTGAAATGTGATATTAAGAAAGGAACAAATACTGTATCAATCTTGTATTGTTTTATCAACAGTTTTTACCATATGTTAATGTGAAGAGTGAACAGTAAATGGTTAATCTTACTGCGATCTGGTTTCATTGACTGTGGTTTATCTCGACGTTGAATTCGGCGTTATTAGTTACACCCGAAGGAGAACGTTACAACTTGGTTTCCACAGGATAACGGCTATCGTCTTTCAGCGTCTCCTGTATGGTCCCCCCCCCCCCCCAGTCCCGTCCGCTCGACAGGAATCAGCCCCAGATAATCCAGCTGCTCCCTATGACTTCAGACCTTCAGCTCCTGAAACGCCCAGTGGTTTCCGCGCTCTCTCCGGATTAATTGCATCCTTACAAGGACCCTGAGGTGGGATGTTCTGGATATTTTAAGACCATAAGGCATAGGATCAGAATGAGACTATCCGGCCCATCGAGTCTGTTCCCCCATTCCACCATGACTGATTTATAAACCCTCTCAACCCCATTCTCCCGCCTCTCTCTTAAACTTTGACACCCTTATCACTCAAGAACTTATTCACAGCCGTTTGTGGCAATGATTTAACTGGCCACTGGCTGAAGAAATTCCTCATCTCCGTTCTAAATGGACGTCCCTCTGTTCTGAGGCTGTCCCCCCTGGATCTAGGTTCCCCCACTATTGGAAACGTCCGCCCCTGTTCACTCTATCCAGTCCTTTCAATACTCAAGAGTCAAAGAACAGAATGGGTATGAGACCCGGGATACTGTGTCCAGATCTCTCACATAAACACTCACGCCAAACTCCCCTTCTACTTATTCGTCATCACCTTTCTCACCAGCGCGGCTAAAATGACGGAAACTCATCCCGCCTCTCCCGTCATCCCGGGTAACCCCTCCACCACACCGCTCCAACTACCCGTTCTCCTCTCTAGTCCGCGTCCCTTCCGCAGCTCACGGCCGCTCTCCGTACACCCGCCTTTGCGTTTGACCTCAGCTCCCTTCTCCCACTCCCTCTCCACTGCGCACCATTTTCCACCATCCTTTAATTCTCCCCTGCTGCCCCCATCTCTCGCTTCCGAATGTATTATCCTTTTCCCCCTCCTTATTTCCCTTTTCCTCTCCCCACCTCTCTTTCTTCTCCTCCACCCTCACCCATTCCATCTCCCTCTCCCATTGTCTCCCTGCCCAAACTCTTTCCTCTCGTCCTCTTTATTTCTCTACCTCCCCTACCCCACCCTCTCTCTCTACCTGCCCCATATCTTCCTTCCATCTATTCCACCCCCCCCTTCCATTTGCTCCACTCCAGCAAATATATAGTAGGAAAATAGGCTTTTATAAGAGAGTTTTCTGGACAGGACCTACAGCGAGATCGTTACACCGAAGATACCGGAAGAGAGAACGGGGGCGACGAAGAGGAAGGGATGGATGCTTAACGTACAGGAGACCCCGGGGGATGTGCCTCTTGAAAACAGGTTCACCTCTTGGAGGCTGTCGGGACAGAAAGCACTGCCAGTCTGAGAGGCGGACAGGTCTGCGAGTCAAAACTTGGCACTGAAGTAAAGCCGAGGAGACAGGGCCGAGGTAATAGGGGACTCCATGGTGAGAGGTACAGAAAGGGGTTTCTGCGGCAACAGGCGGGATTTAAGGATGGTGTGTTGCCTCCCCGAAGCCAGGATCCAGGACGTCACGGACCAACAGCAGGGCATCCTCAAGGGTGAGGGTGAACAGCCGGAAGTGGCAGTGCATGTCGGCACAAATGACATCGGGAGGAAGAGGAAAGAAATTCTGCAGCGGGACTTCAGAGAACTCGGAAGAAGGCTGAAAAGCGGGAACTCCAGGGTGGTTATCTCCGGTTTGCTTCCAGTTCCTCGTGCTGGAGAGGGCAGGAACAGGGAGATAGGGGATCTCAATGTATGGCTGAGGAGCTGGTGCGGGAAGCAGGGTTTCAGATTTTTAAACCACTGGGATCTGTTTTGGGGTAAGGATGAATTGTACAAAAGGGACGGGTTGCACCTTAACAGGCGGGGGACCAGCATTCTGACAGGCAGGTTTGCCACTGCTACGCGGGTGTGTTTAAATTAATAAGTGGGGGGGGGAGGAGTCGAACTGGAAATATAAGGATGGAGTTAAAGGGAAAGAGAGAATAAGAAAAGTTAAGAAAGACAACAAAATTGACGGGGTAGAGACCTCAGGAAGGGATCGGAGAGTATGGCCAAGTACAATAGGGATCGATGTGAAATGTGAGGGGAGAAATGGATTAGAAGTATTATATATGAATGCATGAAGCATAAGAAATAAAGTGGATGAGCTTGAGGCTCAGTTGGAAATTGGCAAGTATGATGTTGTAGGTATAACACAGACATGGCTGCAAGAGGACCGGGGCTGGGAAATTAATATTCAAATGTATACGTCCTATCAAAGGGACAGACAGGTGGGCAGAGGGGTTGGGGTGGCTCTGCTGGTGAGGAATGAAGTTCAGTCCCTTGCGACAGGTGACATGGAATCAGGAGATATAGATTCACTATGGATAGAACTGAGCAATTATATGGGCAAGAAGACCCTAATGGGAGTTATCTAAAGGCCCCCAAATAGTAGCCTGAATACAGGGTGCAAATTGAATCAAGAGCTAAAATTAGAATGTCTCACAGTTAATGCTACGGTTTTAATGGGGGATTTCAACATGCAGGTAGACTGGGAAAAGCAGGTTGGTACTGGAGCCCAAGAAAGGGAGTTTGTGGAGTGCCTCCGAGATGGATTCTTAGAACAGCTTGTACTGGAGCCTACCAGGGAGAAGGCAATTCTGGATCTAGTGTTGTGTAATGAACCGGATTTGATAAGGGAACTCGGGGTAAAGGATCCATTAGGAGGTAGTGACCATAATATGATAAGTTTTAATCTACAATTTGAGAAGAAGGGAAAATCGGAAGAGTCAGTATTACAGTTGAACAAAGGAGACTATGGAGCCATGAGGGAGGAACTAGCCAAAGTTGACTGGAAGGATACCCTAGCAGGGATGACAGCGGAACAACACTGGAAGGTATTTCTGGGAATAATTCAGAAGGTGAAGGATCAGTTCATTCCAAAGAGGAAGAAAGATTCTAAGTGCAGCAGGGGCGACCGTGGCTGACAAGGGAAGTCAAGGACAGCACAAAATTAAAAGAGAAGAAGTATAACACATCAAAGATGAGCGGGAAGCCAGAGGATTGGGAAACTTTTAAAGAGCAACAGAAGATTACCAAAAAGGCAATACGGGGAGAAAAGATGAGGTACGAAGGTAAGCTAGCCAAGAATATAAAGGAGGATAGTAAAAGCTTCTTTAGGTATGTGAAGAGGAAAAAATTATTTAAGGCCAAAGTTGGGCCCTTGAAGGCAGAAACGGGTGAATTTATTATGGGGAACAAGGAAATGGCAGACGAGTTAAACAATTTATTTGGATCTGTCTTCAATAGGGAAGACACAGACAATCTCCCAGATGTAATAGTGGCTAGAGGACCTAGGGTAACGGAGGAACTGAAGGAAATTCACATTAGGCAGAAAATGGTGTTGGGTAGACTGATGGGACTGAAGGCTGATAAATCTCCAGGCCCTGATGATCTGCATCCCAGAGTACTTAAGGAGGTGGCTCTGGAAATCGTGGACGTATTGATAATCATTTTCCAATGTTCTGTAGATTCAGGATCAGTTCCTGAGGATTGGAGGGTAGCTAATGTTATCCCACTTTTTAAGAAAGGAGGGAGAGAGAAAACAGGGAATTAAAGACCAGTTAGCCTGACATCAGTGGTGGGGCAGATGCTGGAGTCAATTATAAAAGATGTAATAACGGCACATTTGGATAACAGTAACCGGATCCGTCCGAGTCAGCATGGACTTACGAAGGGGAAATCATTCGTGGCTAATCTTCTGGAATTTTTTGAGGATGTAACTATGAAACTGGACAAGGGAGAGCCAGTGGATGTAGTGTACCTGGACTTTCAGAAAGCCTTTGATAAGGTCCCACATAGGAGAATAGTGGGCAAAATTGAGCACATGGTATTGGGGGTAGGGTACTAACATGCACAGAAAATTGGTTGGCAGACAGGAAACAAAGAGTAGGGATTAACGGGTCCTTTTCAGAATGGCAGGCAGCGAGTAGTGGGGTACCGCAAGGCTCGGAGCTGGGACCGCAGCTATTTACAATATACATTAATAATTTAAATGAAGGGATTAAAAGTAACACGAGCAAATTTGCAGATGACACAAAGCTGGGTGGCAGTGTGAAATATGAGGAGGATGTTATGAGGATGTAGGGTGACTTGGACAGGTTGGGTGAGTGGGCAGATGCAGTTTAATGTGGATAAATGTGAGGTCCTAGAGCTGACAGGGAGCTGGATGTGGAGATCGCTCCCATGGTCATAAAGTATAACGTCCATCGCACATTGTCCAGTATCTAACTGATAGCTGGATGTGGAGATTGCTCCCAAGGTCAGAGTTTAATGTCCATCACACATTGTCCTTCAGCAGGTGACAGGGAGCTGGATGTGGAGATCGCTCACAAAGTCATAGAGATTAATGTCCATCACACATTGTCCAGGAGCTGACAGGGTGCTGCATGTGGAGATCGGACTCAAGGTACCCTTCCTACTTTAGAATCTCTTACTATCTCTTCTTTCAGTTCGTCCTGACGAAGGGTCTCGGCCCGAAACGTCGACAGCGCTTCTCCCTATAGATGCTGCCTGGCCTGCTGTGTTCCACCAGCATTCTGTGTGTGTTTTTTGAATTTCCAGTGTTACGTACTCGTGACACATGACAGTGGAGCCCTTGTCATGTGACTGGGGTTGAAGCTGTACTGGACTTGAGGTGATGGTCTTGTGATGGTGGAATGACGTCATTTTCCCGCCAGTAGAGATCATGTGACGGGTTTTTTTTACAGGTTATAAAAGGTAGACCCCACCCTGTGAGGAGGGGCAGTTCGTGGCTGGATTTGCCAAGTTGACTTCATGCCACTGCGTGTTTGAAGTGATGACGCAGTTTAGTTGAAGGATGAAGTTTTTATTTAATGCCTAAAGTTTAAAAGGTTAATGCCAACAGGTTCTTTATGATTCTGTTAGTTTGAGAATTAAAGGAGAGTGAAGATTCAAGGTTGGAAGTTAAAGATCGAGGAGAATCGCTTTCTACGGTGAAACGGGGGCGACCTTTGTTTGATCCTTATTTGGAAGGATTTCGTTGACTATCTTCGTGTTAATCCCTAGGTTTACCAGAAAGGATTGAAGATAGTGAGGAAGGAAAGGTCAGTGCCTTTAAGCCGTTCTGTTTCGTAAATTCTTCGTGGGAAGTTCGACGTCGGGAATCGAAGCAAGCGACGTGAAAGAGAACTTAAATCGTCCTGTAAAGTCTCTCCTTTTAAATGGACTGTGAGCATATCGAACTTTTGGCAATATCACTTTAAGAACTGTTTTGGAATATCACTTTACGAACTGTTTGAACAGCCGCTCAGCAGCTGTTTCCGGTTACGGTAGTGTTTGTTTACTTTTGGGGGGTTTGTTTTCTGTGTTTAATAAACGTGTTGTTTGTTATAAGAAACCCTTGTCGAACTCATATATTTATTGTTGCCTGAATACGTAACATTAAATATGGGGGCTGCGTCGGGATTGAATTTTTTGAGTTTACATGCTTGCTAACTTTTAAATCGGTGTTTTGGAAACGGGGATTACTCGGTTCTTTTGTTTGGCTTGTTGTGGTATTCGGCAGCAATGAATATTGATGAGTTTCTGGCTTCGCCAGCTGCGGAGGTGTTGGCGAAGGCGAAAAAAACTGAGGTGAGCTAGCTAGTAGATTGCGACTTAAAGGTATTTTGCAGACGACTTCTAAGGCTGTGATACAGAGAAAAATCGCGTCACACTCTGTGGATTCGGGTGTTTTTGATGAATCGATTTTAGAGTCGTTTCAAATAATCTGGAGATGCAGTTGCAAATCGAACAAATGAAATTTGGAGAGGTGTAAATTGGAGGCGGAACAAAAGCAGAGAGAATTTGCATATGCAATGGAGGAATTAAGGACTGGAAATCAGTCTTCTGGTTCTAAAAAAACGTTTGTTGCTAGTCAAGAAATTAAATTGGTCCCTCCATTTAGTGAAACAGAAGTGGAAAGGTATTTTCAACATTTTGAAACTATTGCTCGGATGTCAGAGTGGCCGAAAGATAAATGGTCAGTGTTGTTACAGAGTGTAATTAAAGGCAAAGCACAACAAGTTTACACAGCTTTAACAGCTGCGCAAGCACTTGATTATGATATTGTAAAGAGTCATATTTTAAACGCATATGAGTTAGAAGCATATAGGGAAAGATTCAGAAGTTTGAAAAAGTCTGTGGAAAAAACTTATGTGGAATTTGCCTATGATAAAGCTATGTGTTTTGAGAGATGGGTTTCTTCTAAAAATGTAAATGGGGACTATGATACATTGAGAGAGCTGATTTTAATGGAGGAATTTAAAAGAAGCATTCCTGTTGAAGTAAGGACCTACTTAAATGAGAAGGATACTGATAAATTGCAGGACTGTGCTAGATTAGCTGATGAGTATGTTTTGATCCATAAGAACAAATTTCCTCAAGGCAGAATTTTTAAGAGGAAAAATAACACGGAGACTCCAGATAAATTTGAAATTAAATCGGAGGTTAATGAGAAAGTTAATGAGAAAGGAAAGCCTGTGAAGGAAAGACAGTTTGGTCTTACTTGTAACTATTGTAAGAAGCCTGGCCATGTAATAGCTAACTGTTTCAAATTGAAAAAGAAAGAGAAGGAAGCAGTTCCAGATGCTTGTGTGCAACATACTGAAGAACCTGTAAAGTTACAGGGTTTGATAAACACAAATGAGGCTTTGTTAGAGTCTGACCAAGTTAGAAAGGGATATGATCATTTTATAACTGAAGGGTTTGTATCCTTGAAGGAAGGATCTACTCTGGTGCCAATAAAAATCCTTAGGGATACTGGTGCTTCTCAGTCATTGATGTTAGACAGTGTGTTGAACTTTAATGAAGAGTCTGATACTGGTGAGGTAAATTACATAAGAGGTGTTGGAAGTGATTTTATGCCTGTACATTTACATAAAGTAAATTTAAAGTCAGGGTTAGTTACAGGATTTGTTAAAGTAGGATTACAGCATAGCTTACCTGTGAATGGTATTTCTTTATTGTTAGGTAATGACTTGGCAGGTGGACAAGTTTTTCCTGAAGTGCATTTGACAATGGAGTCAGAGGAACCAGAGTTGAATTCTAACACAGATTCTTCCTGTGTTGTGACTAGAGCTATGGCTAAAAAGATTGATGCGCAGAATGAGGTTGTTATTCAGGACTGTTCAACTCAGGATTCGAGTTTTGAGGATGTGTCAGAGACTTTCTTATCTTCGTTGTTTGAACAAGATTCTGGGAGTAAGTCTGACTATAAAGATTTATCTTTGTCTCGGAAGGAGATGATAGCAGAGCAGAATAGAGACTCTGAGATTATAAAATTAAAAGAGCAGGTTCTACTAGATAGTGAAATTGATAAGGTGCCAGTAGGATATTACTTGGAAAAAGGAGTGTTGATGAGGAAGTGGAGATCGCCTACAATTCCAGCAAGTGAGGATTGGAATGTTGTTTACCAGGTAGTTGTTCCAAAAGCTTATCGAAATGAGATTTTGACTTTAGCTCATAGTGTGCCTTTAGGTGGACATCAAGGGGTAAGGAAAACTGTGGACAAGATTTTAAAACATTTTTACTGGCCTGGTCTAAGAAAAGATGTGGCGATGTTTTGTAAAACGTGCCATACTTGTCAAATTGCGGGTAAACCAAATCAGGTTACACCAGTAGCTCCATTACAACCTATCCCAGCATTTGGTGAGCCATTTTCTAAAGTTATTGTAGATTGTGTTGGTCCATTACCAAAGACAAAAACTGGTTATCAGTATTTGTTGACTATCATGTGTACTACTTCTAGGTTTCCAGAGGCAGTACCACTTAGGAATATAAAAGCTAAGACTGTGACAAAGGCCCTTATAAATTTTTTTACTTATTTTGGATTACCTAAGGAGATACAAACTGATCAAGGCAGTAATTTTATGTCTGGATTGTTTCAACAGATTGTTTATAAATTGGGAGCTAAGCAAATCACTTCGTCTGCATACCATCCAGAATCGCAGGGTGCCTTGGAGAGGTTTCATTCTACCCTCAAGAATATGATTAGAACATTTTGTGTGGAAAATGAAAGTGACTGGAATGAGGGTATAAACTTACTTTTATTTGCAGTAAGGGAATCGGTACAGGAATCTTTAGGTTTTAGTCCATTTGAACTTGTGTTTGGGCATAGAGTTAGAGGACCTTTAGCTTTGTTGAAAGAACAGTGGATTAATAAGGAAGTACACACTAATTTGTTGGACTATGTGTTGAAATTTAAGGACAGGTTACATAAAGCTTGTAGCTTAGCTAAGGAAAATTTAAAGTTGGCTCAGGAGAAAATGAAGACTTGGTATGATAAAGACGCTAGGATGAGGATGTTTAAGCCTGGAGATAAGGTGTTGGTTCTTTTCCCAGTGCAGACAAATCCTTTACAAGCTAGATTTCATGGTCCTTATGAAATTGTGTCTAAAATTAATGATGTGGATTACGTGGTTAAAAACTCCAGATCGTAGAAGGTCAACACAACTTTGCCATATAAATATGTTGAAACCATATTTTGAGAAACAATCTGATACTGTGACTGTTGTGGTTAGTGAGAATGAGTTTGATTTAACTAGGAACATGATAGATGATTCATCTGACTTTCATTCTAAATCCAACATTGTTTCTGTTAGGTTACCAAATTCAACCATTCTGGAAAATATTGATGAAAAATTAGCACATTTACAGTTAGAGCAGAGACAACAGATGAAGGAGTTGATTTTTAAATATAGGGAGTTGTTTCCAGATGTTCCGAGAAGGACTTCTATAGCTTCACATGATGTAGATGTTGGGGATGCCAAACCTATTAAACAACATCCATATAGGATGAACATGGAAAAATGTGAACTTGCTGAGAAAGAAATTGAATATATGTTAGAGAATAATATCATTAGACATTCTAACTCGAATTGGAGTTCGCCATGTGTTATGGTGCCAAAGCCAGATGGTAGTATTAGGTTTTGTACGGATTATAGGAAGGTGAATGCTGTAACGAAAACAGATGCATATCCAATTCCTAGAGTAGATGATTGTGTAGATAAAGTTGGAAAGGCAAAGTTCCTTACAAAGATTGATTTATTGAAAGGGTATTGGTGTGTTCCATTAACGGACAGAGGTAGAGAGATTTCTGCATTTGTAACTCCATCTGGGTTATATGAGTATAATGTTCTTCCATTTGGGATGAAGAATGGGTGATGAGGTTGATCATCCAGTAGCTTACTTTTCTAAGAAATTTAATAAGCATCAAAGAAATTATTCGACAATAGAGAAAGAATTGTTATCTCTTGTTTTAGCTTTGGAATATTTTGAGGTATATGTTAGTACAACTCAGAAACCACTTATTGTTTACACTGATCATAATCCGTTAGTTTTTCTGAGTAAGATGAAAAACAAAAACAGAAGGTTATTAAATTGGAGTTTGATGTTACAAGAGTACAATATTGTGATAACACATATTAAAGGTAAAGATAATGTGGTTGCTGATTGTCTATCTCGATGTTGAATGTACACGGTAATTTTTTTTTTATGGAGTGGTTTTTTTTTCAATTGTAACACTCCTACTGTATTGTGACTTATAAGCTGTTATATGATGGTGTTGTGTATTGTGTATGTTATAAAATTTATACCTTTGTTTTTCTTGTAAGCAATTGTTAAAAATTTTTGTTCTTGTCAGACCAAAAATGTTTTTTTTTTGGAGGGAGGTGTTACGTACTCGTGACACATGACAGTGGTGCCCTTGTCTTGTGACTGGGGTTGAAGCTGTACTGGACTTGAGGTGATGGTCTTGTGATGGTGGAATGACGTCATTTTCCCGCCAGTAGAGATCATGTGACGGGTTTTTTTTACAGGTTATAAAAGGTAGACCCCACCCTGTGAGGAGGGGCAGTTCATGGCTGGATTTGCCAAGTTGACTTCATGCCACTGCATGTTTGAAGTGATGACACAGTTTAGTTGAAGGATGAAGTTTTTATTTAATGCCTAAAGTTTAAAAGGTTAATGCCAACAGGTTCTTTATGATTCTGTTAGTTTGAGAATTAAAGGAGAGTGAAGATTCAAGGTTGGAAGTTAAAGATCGAGGAGAATCGCTTTCTACGGTGAAACGGGGGCGACCTTTGTTTGATCCTTATTTGGAAGGATTTCGTTGACTATCTTCGTGTTAATCCCTAGGTTTACCTAGAAAGGATTGAAGGTAGTGGAGAAGGAAAGGTCAGTGCCTTTAAGCCGTTCTGTTTCGTAAATTCTTCGTGGGAATTTCGACGTCGGGAATCGAAGCAAGCGACGTGAAAGAGAACGTAAATCGTCCTGTAAAGTCTCTCCTTTTAAATGGACTGTGAGCATATCGAACTTTTGGCAATATCACTTTAAGAACTGTTTTGGAATATCACTTTACGAACTGTTTGAACAGCCGCTCAGCAGCTGTTTCCGGTTACGGTAGTGTTTGTTTACTTTTGGGGGGTTTGTTTTCTGTGTTTAATAAACGTGTTGTTTGTTATAAGAAACCCTTGCCGAACTCATATATTTATTGTTGCCTGAATACGTAACACCAGCATCTGCAGATTTCCTGGTGTTTGCGTTTTTAAAATCCCTCTCTCAGCCGTCGGGCCGAAAATACACGGACCTCCGGGCTCAAGGACCGCTGCTACCCCGCTGTTATCTGATCCTTCAGAGGAGACCTCACAAAGGTTTACGGACGAACACTTGATCTCCCAACTAACCTCAGTGTAGCCCTTTCACTCAATTTGTGACTGTCCACACCTTCCCACCTCTTCCCACACTTGCACACATTGCCCACACCTGGCCGTGTCTGACGACGCCTTCCCACATCTTCCCACACCCGCCCTCACTGTATGGAGCGACACGCCCAGCCGACACCGAAATCTGATGCTTAAAATGTTTCTTTTAATGAGATTATGATTTATAACGATTAGACGATTACAGAAATTGAAAGGCAGCGAGTATTCAGCAGAGGCCGTGCCCATCGCATTTGGCGCCCCATGTCCCCTACAAGCCTTACTCGCCGGGGTCACATTTCCGCTCACTGCCGTCTCTGTCCGCAGATCCGCACTTCTCGATACAACGAGTGAATATGTCCGACCCCGTCCTGTTTCCAAAGGAGAAAGAGACAGGTGATCAGAGACACGAGTCGGGTGGAACCGGGAACTTTCCGATCCGCCTTTCACAGAGTGATCCAGGCTGGAGAATTCCCACCTCACTTTCCCCCCTCCCCCCCCCCCCCCCCCCCCCCCCCCCGGTGACATTATGTAATTGTCACATCGGAGTCCGGGTAACGTCAGCATTTCCACCCAGTAATCCCAAAACAGGGAGTCGTGAGGCAGGCAGAAAGGGTTAGAGTGAAACTCCCTCTACACCGTCCCTCCACCCACTCCCGGGGTCAGACACAGAGTGAAGCTCCCTCCACACCATCCCATCACACACTCGCGGGGTCAGACACAGAGTGAATCTCCCTCCACACCGTCCCAACACTCACTCCCGGGGTCAGACACAGAGTGAATCTCCCTCCACACCGTCCCATCACACACTCCCGGGGTCAGACACAGAGTGAAGCTCTCTCCACACCGTCCTATCACACACTCCTGGGGTCAGACAGAGTGAAGCTCCCTCCACACCGTCCCATCACACACTCCCGGGGTCAGACACAGAGTGAAGCTCCCTCCACACCGTCCCATCACACACTCCCGGGGTCAGACACAGAGTGAATCTCCCTCCACACCGTCCCATCACACACTCCCGGGGTCAGACACAGAGTGAAGCTCCCTCTACACCGTCCCATCACACCCTCCCGGGGTCAGACACAGACTGAAACTCCCTCTACACCGTCCCATCACGCACTCCCGAGGTCAGACACAGAGTGAAGCTCCCTCCACACCGTTCCATCACACACTCCCGGGGTCAGACACAGAGTGAAGCTCCCTCTACACCGTCCCATCAGACACTCCCGAGGTCAGACACAGAGTGAAGCTCCCTCTGCACCGCCCCATCACACACTCCCGGAGTCAGAGACAGAGTGAATCTCCCTCCACACCGTCCCATCACACACTCCCGAGGTCAGACACAGAGTGAAGCTCCCTCTACACCGTCCCATCACACACTCCCGGGGTCAGACACAGAGTGAATCTCCCTCCACACCGTCCCATCACACGCTCCCGGCGTCAGACACTAGATGGCGCTCTCTGTACACCGTCCCATCACACACTCCCGGGGTCAGACACTAGATGGCGCTCTCTGTACACCGTGCACTGCAGGAACAGCTGTGGTTATGGACAGAGTGTCGGTCTACCATTTTGATGAATCAGTGTGTCACCCGTCCGGTCTGACCCAGGGACCGGGGACAAAACCCTTTGCTCCTGGAACTCTGGACCCTCTGTCTCGATGCGGATGATTTCCCAGCCGTTTGCACCGGAGCTGAATCCTTGCTGAGTCGCCGCATTTCAAGGTGGAATCCCTCCATTTCTGTCGCGCCTTTCACCACTCTGGAGTTCGTTATCACACTCCCTCCCCTCCTCACCATCAGAATAGACTCACTGTACATTCACTCCACTCGGACTCCCCTCACCCCGCTCCCGCCCTCACCACCTTTCTCAACACCTCTCCCATTGTCGGCACTTCCTGATCGCTGTCACTCAGTGCGATACTCCGTCCTCATCCATCCAAATCTGTACAATGCTCCCTCTTCATCCGTCCTCCCACAGAGCGACGTTACCGACCCCCGCTGACCCCACCCCCCCCCCAGTACGATACTCACTCAATAACCCTTCCCACGCACAGTGCAGCGCCCCCCCCCCCCGTGCCAGCAGCCCTTCTAGACATTCTGCTCAGATCTCGGGAGTGGGATTTGACCGCACGACCCCGTGGATGGTGGCGCGGAGAAGCGATCGGCGCCCAGTCCTCTGGGTCTGCGCGTCTGCCCAAGAGATTCAGAACTTACAGGGTCGCCTCCCAGTTGTCGTCGAAGGGGGATTCTCTTCGGAGTAACCACATGGTCTTCAAAGTTTGGCTTCCTTCTGCGACAAACATCTGTCCGGTCCACACTGTGACACTCTGGACCGACTCTGGGCAAGAAATGATTTTAAAATAAGGCCTACAACTTCATTCCTTCAACACAGGCCCTCCGCAGTACAGTCCCCTTTCAGTAATCCCCTCCCGCAGCGCAGCGCTCCCTCGGTACAGCCCCTCCCACATTGTGACACTTCCCCGGATCACCCCTCTTATTCTTTGATAGTACCGCCTCTCCCACAGGGGGCGCTCCCTGTTCACCTCCTTGCCCACAGAGTGTCGCCCCGACCCCCGGCGCTCTTTCTTCAGATCCCCATCCCACAGCATGGGATGCCCTCGGTTCTGCCGACCTCCCCGGAGTGCTGTGCCGTCTCAGTGGCGCCCCTCCCACCGGACCGAGGGAGTCTCAGTACTGCCCACCTCATGTTGTGGCGCTCCTTCGCTGTCTCCCACCCGCAAGGGTGCGCCGCCTTAGTGCTCAAGTCAGAGGGAGACGAGGAGACAGAGGGAGGGAGCCCCGGGAGCTCGGACAGGGATCGGGCGGAATAGCGGCGGACGTACCTGTGGTCCACTTCACCACAAACCCGAAGGTCGGCTGCTCGATATCGACCTGGAATCCGATTAGCTCCCCTTCAACCGGCTTCCCAGCGCCGGACACTTTGGATCTGTAGGTGCCTCGCAGGGTCCCGTCCTCGTCCATCTCGATGTCCGCCTTCGACCCCAGTTCATTAGTCCAGCAGCCGGCCAGAGTCTGGACCTGAAATCAAGGTCACCACATCGAATCACGCCGGTCACCCGCACGTCTGTAGCGCCCACCTCCTCCCTTTCCCGAAAATTCCACAGTTTAGCAGAGGCAGCGACACCACCTTAAGGTGCTGTCACCACTGGTTTGGAGGAAGAATGGAGTGGGGGGGAGGGGAGCGTGGGGTCGTTCTACACAGCATGATCCCAGAGACTGGGTACAGCCACAATCCAGGCGAAGGAGTTCCTTTGTCTCGTAGTCGCAACCGAAATCGATAGATCCAGAAGTGGGAGGTAGATTTAACAATGCTCATTCTCTGTGACCCTGGCTGATGCCACCCCCCTCTCTGACCCGGGAGTGACCGGTCAGTGACGGGCAGCAGGAACCTTAGCTGATTTCCCCCCCCCCCCCACCACCACCAATGCAGGGGTCACGTGGCAGGAACCTTGGCGGGCCCCACCTCCGTTTTGAAGGCAGTTAATTCCCAACGCATATAGGACTCAATTGACCTTAATTTTCCTGCAGTAATCCCATTTAATCCACGACTTACCCTAATGGAACAGGAGGCACCGACGATGCCCAGCGCCAACAGGAGTGTCATTTGGGGAAGTTTGCGCAGCATGGTGTCACCCCCGATCTGAGATGGAGAGGGCAGGTGCTGCGGAATATATCCTGCCCAAGTGGATTCTGAGAAAATAGAAGTTGGCAATATTGCAACTCGAATTCTCCGAACTGGAAAAGCGAGTAATCAGCAGATTGCGGTTGGCGGTGGAGGCGTGGGGAAGACGGACGTGATCACAAGGATGTGTCTGACAAGGTTGAGCGCAGGGTTGGCATGACAACCGGGCGGCTGCAAAACCATACAGAAATTTGTATATTTATGGCTAGTAGGGGTATGGAGGGCTGTGGACCAGGTGCAGTGCGATGGGAATAGGCAGTTTAAGTGGCTTTGGCACGGACTAGATGGGCCAAAGAGCCTATTTCTGTAGTTTACTTCTCGATGACTCTAGTTTTTTAAAAAAACTTAATATTTATTTCACCCATCTTCCAACCCTCCCCCACAACCCCCCCCTCCCCCAGTCACGAACAGGAACGGCGCGGCATCTGAAAACGCCATCCTGGCGTTGACCTTGGGATCCACCTTGACACTGAGCCCGGGGACGGTAAACCGAACCCCAATCGGGCATTCATTGCGTCTGCATTTGGGGGGGGAGTGTGTTCATTGTTCCAAGATTGCCGGCGGCACTAATCTGGGCGGTGTTATCAACCGTGATTCGGGTGGCTGGGTGGGGGGAGGGGAGCAGAAATGCGCCAACGCCACGAAGAAAGATCAGCGGGAGTTGGAAAAGAAATTTCCACGATTCCATCAGCTGAGTCCCTTGCTCCACTCACTGGGACAGGGGCCTCCGGAGGTATCGTGGGCACTGGCAGCAGCGGCAACGTACATCACCACCCAGCCCCCTCCCACAGCGAGCCAGTTGTCCCTCGCACGTATCTCACGTACGGCCAAGACAGCAGGAAACTGCAGGGAGTCCTGGACACAGTCCAGATCGTCACGGAAACCAGCCTCCCCGACATTGGACTCTGCACTCTATTCAAAATTTAAAAAAATGCTGGGGGGAGACTCGGCAGGTGAGGCCAGCACCAATGGAAGGGGATAAAACAGTCGGTGTTTCAGGCCGAGGTCTCTCGTCAGGATGCTTCATCAAGGCATGAAGAGTCCCGGCGCAAAAGGTCGACTGTTTGTTCCGTTCCGTTGGCGCTGCCTGGCTATGTCGAGCTCCTCCGGCGCTCTGTGCGCCTGGTTCACGCTTCCCAGCGTCTGCAGAATCACTTGTGTTTGTGGTCTGCAGGTCCTGCCAGCAAAGGAAACAGCATTATGAAGGACCCCACGCACCCCTCATACAAACTCTTCTCCTTCCTGCCGTCTGGAAAAAGGCACCGAAGCATTCGGGCTCTCACATCCAGACTATGTAATAGTTTCTTCCCCCAAGCTATCAGACTCCTTAATACCCAGAGCCTGGCGGAGACCTCACAAAGGCTTACGGGCGAACTCCTGATCTCCCAGCTAACCTCAGAGTAGCCCTTTCACTCAATTTGTGACTGTCCACACCTTCTCACCACTTCCCACACCTGCACACATTGCCCACACCTGGCCGTGTCTGTCTACGCCTTCCCACATCTTCCCACACCGGCCCTCACTGTATGGAGAGACACGTCCAGCCGACACCGAAATCTGATGCTTAAAATGTTTCTTTTAATGAGATTATGATTTATAATGATCAGCCGTTACAGAAAGTGAGAAGCAGCGGGTATTCAGCAGAGGCCGTGCCCATCGCATTTGGCGTCCCATCTCCCCTACGAGCCTTCCTCCCCGGGGTCACATTCCCGCTCACTGCCGTCTCCGTCCGCGGATCCACACTTCTACTTACAACGAGTGAATATGTCCGACCCCGTCCTGTTTCCAACGGAGAAAGAGACAGGTGATCAGAGACACGAGTCGGGTGGAACTGGGAACATTCCGATCCGCCTTTCACAGAGTGATACAGGCTGGAGAATTCCCACTTCACTTCCCGCCCCCCCCCCGGTGACTTTATCTAATTGTCACATGGGAGTCCGAGCAACGTCAACGTTTCCACCCAGTAATCCCAAAACAGGGAGTCGTGACGCAGGCAGAAAGGGTTAGAGTGAAACTCCCTCTACACCGTCCCATCACACTCTCCCGGGGTCAGACACAGAGTGAAGCTCCCTCTACTCTGTCCCATCACACCCTCCCGGAGTCAGACACAGAGTGAAGCTCCCTCTACTCCGTCCCATCACACCCTCCCGGGGTCAGACACAGAGTGAAGCTCCCTCTACTCCGTCCCATCACACACTCCCGGGGTCAGACACAGAGTGAAGCTCCCTCTACACCGTCCCATCACACACTCCCGAGGTCAGACACAGAGTGAAGCTCCCTCCACACCGTTCCATCACACACTCCCGGGGTCAGACACAGAGTGAATCTCCCTCCACACCGTCCCATCACACACTCCCGGCGTCAGACACAGAGTGAAGCTCCCTCTACACCATTCCATCAAACACTCCCTGGGTCAGACACAGAGTGAATCTCTCTCTACACCGTCCCATCACACACTCCCACCGCAGGAACAGTTGGGGTTATGTACAAAGTGTCAGGCGTTATGGACGTTGGTGAATCACCGTGTCATCCGTCCCGTCTGACCCAGGGACCGGGGTCAAAGCCCTTTGCTCCAGGAATTCTGGACCCTCTCTCCCGGTGCTGAGAATTTCCCAGCCGTTTGCACCGGAGCTGACATCTTGCTGAGTCGCCGCATTTCAAGGTGGAATCCCTCCATTTTTGTAGCGCCGTTCACCACCCAAGGATGTCCTGGAGTTCGTTATCACACTCCCTCCCCACCGTCCCTTCATCAGAACGGGACTCACTGCCCACTCATTCATTCACTCCCCTCGCACTCCGCTCCCCGCCCCCGTCCTCACCATTGTCGGTGCTTCCCTATCCCTGTCCCACTCACGGAACGCGACTCTCCCTTCACCCAATGCTCCCTCTTCATCCATCCTCCCATAGGCCGACGCTACCCCCCCCCCTCCACTGTATGATGCTCACTCAATAACCCTTCCACAGCGTGGCGCTTCCTCTTCACAGCCCTTCCCACAGCGTGGCGCTTCCTCTTCACAGCCCTTCCCATAGCGTGGCGCCCCCTTGCGCTCAGATCTCAGGAGTGGGATTTAACCGCACGACCCCGTGGATCGTGTCGCGGTGGGGAGATTGTCGCGCGGAGACACAACCCCTGGATCTGCGCGTCTACCCAAGAGATTCAGAACTGACACGGTCGCCTCCCAGTTGAGTTCGACGGAGGTCTTCAAAGTTTGGTCTCCTTTTATGACAAACATCTGCCCGGTCCACACTGAGACATCCCCCCGGACCTCCTCTGGGCACAGAAAGGATTTTAAAATCATGTCGCATCTGTTAGTACAGGCCCTCCCGTAAGACCCTCTCAGTAAGCCCCTCCAGCAGTACCGCCCCTCCCACTGCGGGGCGCTCCCTGCTCACCTCCTCTCGCACAGTGTGTCGCCCCCACCTGGTGCTCCCTCTTCAGCCCGTCCTCCCCGGAGTGCTGTGCCCCTCCCACAGGACCGAGGGGGACTCAGTACTGCCCACCCCACGTTGTGGCGCTCCTTCGTCTCCCAACCGCAGGGGTGCGCCACCTTAGTGCTCAAGTCAGAGGGAGACGAGCAGACAGGGGGAGGGAGATGAGGAGACAGAGGGAGGGAGATGAGGAGACAGAGGGAGGGAGACGAGGAGACTGGGGAGGGAGACGAGGAGACAGAGGGAGGGTGATGAGGAGATATAGGGAGGGAGATGAGGAGACAGAGGGAGGGGGACGAGGAGACAGAGGGAGGTTGATGAGGAGACAGAGGGACGGGCCGCAGTGCCCCGGGAGCTCGGACAGGGATCCGGCGGAATAGCGGCGAACGTACCTGTGGTCCACTTCACCACAAACCCGAAGGTCGGCTGCTCGATATTGCCCTGGAATCCGATTAGAACCCCCTCAACCTGCGTCCCAGTGCGGGACACTGCGGATCTGTAGGTGCCTCGCAGGGTCCCGTCCTCGTCCATCACGATGTCCGCCGTCGACCCCAGTTTATTAGTCCAGCGGCCGGTCAGAGTCTGGACCTCATCGAATCTCGCCGGTCACCCGCAACTCCGTAGCGCCCGCCTCATCCCTGTCCCGAAAAACCCCGCAGTTTATCAGGGCCAGGGACGCAGTGATGGAGTGGAGGAAGGCTTGGGCGGGGAGTGGGGGGGGGGGGGTCATTCTACACAGTATGATCCCAGAGACTGGGTATAGCCGCAATCCAGGGGTAGGAGTTCCGGCTGTCCGTCCTTCGCAGACGGGGCCCGTGAGGGCTTGCTCATTCTCTGTGCCCGTCGCTTAAGAATCCTGGCTGAATCCCCCTCTCTCCGACCCATCGGTGACTGGGGAGGAGAAACCGTGACTAATTCCCCTCCCGCTTTCGAACCCAAGGGTGAGCGGTCAGTGTTGGCGCCAGTGATGGTCGGAGATGGCGAGCAGGGACGTTTCGAAGGCAGTCAATTGACGGTAATTTTCCTGTAGTAATCCCATTTCCACGACTAACCACGGACGAGGAGGCACCGACGATGCCCCGCGCCAACAGGAGGGTCGGGCGGGGAAGTGGGCACACCTCCGATCTGAGATGGAGAGCGCGGGTGGATTCTGGGAAAAAACGAGCTGGCAATGACGCAACTCGAATTCTCCGACTGGAGAAGTGAGTAAATGGAAGATTGCGCTTTGCAAGGATGAGATCCACAAGGTTGAGCACAGGGTGGTTAGGATGATTGGGCGCTTGCGAAACCGTACATATAAAACTATACAGAATTTTGTACATTTCTGCATGTTAGAGGTGTGGAGGGCTGTAGACCAGGTGCAGTGCGACGGGAGTAGGCAATTTAAGTGGTTTTGGTACAGACTAGATGGGCCGAAGGACCTATTTCTGCGGTCTACTACTCGATGACTATTTCAAAATTCTGCAGAATCACCGTCCCATCACACACACTCCCGGGGTCAGACACAGAGTGAAGCTTACTCCACACCGTCCCATCATACACTCCCGGAGTCAGACACAGAGTGAAACTCCCTCCCCACCGTCCCATCACACATTCCCAGGGTCAGACACAGAGTGAATCTCCCTCCACACCATCCCATCACACACTCCCGGGGTCAGACACAGAGTGAATCTCCCTCCACACCGTCCCATCACACACTCTCGGGGTCAGACACAGAGTGAAGCTCACTCCACACCGTTCCATCATACACTCCCGGAGTCAGACACAGAGTTAAACTCCCTCCACACCGTCCCATCACACACTCCCGGGGTCAGACACAGAGTGAATCTCCCTCCACACCGTCCCATCACACACTCCCGGGGTCAGACAGAGTGAAGCTCACTCCACACCGTCCCATCACACACTCCCGGGGTCAGACACAGAGTGAATCGCCCTCCACACCGTCCCATCACACACTCCCGGGGTCAGACACAGAGTGAAGCTCCCTCCACACCGTCACATCACACACTCCCGGGGTCAGACACAGAGTGAAGCTCCCTCCACACCGTCCCATCACACACTCCTGTGGTCAGACACAGAGTGAATCTCCCTCCACACCGTCACATCACACACTCCCGGGGTCAGACACAGAGTGAATCTCCCTCAGTACCGTCCCTTCACACACTCCCAGGGTCAGACACAGAGTGAATCTCTCTCCACACCGCCCCATCACACACTCCCGGGGTCAGACACAGAGTGAAGCTCCCTCCACACCGTCCCATCACACACTCCCGGGGTCAGACACAGAGTGAAGCTCCCTCCACACCGTCCCATCACACACTCCCGGGGTCAGACACGGAGTGAATCTCCCTCCACACCGTCCCATCACACACTCCCGGGGTCAGACACTGGGTGAAGCTCCCTCCACACCGTCCCATCACACACTCCCGGGGTCAGACACAGAGTGAAGCTCCCTCCACACTGTCCCATCACACACTCCCGGGGTCAGACACAGAGTGAATCTCCCTCCACACTGTCCCATCACACACTCCCGGGGTCAGACACAGAGTGAATCTCCCTCCACACCGTCCCATCACACACTCCCGGGGTCAGACACAGAGTGAAGCTCACTCCACACCGTCCCATCACACACTCCCGGGGTCAGACACAGAGTGAATCTCCCTCCACACTGTCCCTTCACACATTCCCAGGGTCAGACACAGAGTGAAGCTCCCTCCACACCGCCCCATCACACATTCCCAGGGTCAGACACAGAGTGAAGCTCCCTCCACACCGCCCCATTACACATTCCCAGGGTCAGACACAGAGTGAAGCTCCCTCCACACCATCCCATCACACACTCCCGGGGTCAGACACAGAGTGAATCTCCCTCCACACCGTCCCATCATACACTCCCGGAGTCAGACACAGAGTGAATCTCCCTCCACACCGTCCCATCACACACTCCCGGGGTCAGACACAGAGTGAATCTCCCTCAGTACCGTCCCATCACACACTCCCAGGGACAGACACAGAGTGAATCTCCCTCCACACCGTCCCATCACACACTCCCGGGGTCAGACACGGAGTGAATCTCCCTCCACACCGTTCCATCACACACTCCCGGGGTCAGACACTGGGTGAAGCTCCCTCCACACCGTCCCATCACACACTCCCGGGGTCAGACAGAGTGAAGCTCCCTCCACACCGTCCCATCACACACTCCCGGGGTCAGACACAGAGTGAAGCTCCCTCCACACCGTCCCATCACACACTCCCGGGGTCAGACACAGAGTGAATCTCCCTCCACACCGTCACATCACACACTCCCGGGGTCAGACACAGAGTGAATCTCCCTCCACACTGTCCCATCACACACTCCCGGGGTCAGACACAGAGTGAATCTCCCGCCACACCGACCCATCACACACTCCCGGGGTCAGAGACAGAGTGAATCTCCCTCCACACCGTCCCATCACACACTCCCGGGGTCAGACACAGAGTGAATCTCCCTCAGTACCGTCCCATCACACACTCCCAGGGTCAGACACAGAGTGAATCTCCCTCCACACCGTCCCATCACACACTCCCGGGGTCAGACACTGGGTGAAGCTCCCTCCACACCGTCCCATCACACAATCCCGGGGTCAGACAGAGTGAAGCTCACTCCACACCGTCCCATCACACACTCCCGGGGTCAGACACAGAGTGAAGCTCCCTCCGCACCGCCCCATCACACATTCCCAGGGTCAGACACAGAGTGAAGCTCCCTCCACACCGCCCCATCACACATTCCCAGTGTCAGACACAGAGTGAAGCTCCCTCCACACCATCCCATCACACGCTCCCGGGGTCAGACACAGAGTGAATCTCCCTCCACACCGTCCCATCATACACTCCCGGAGTCAGACACAGAGTGAATCTCCCTCCACACCGTCCCATCACACACTCCCGGGGTCAGACACAGAGTGAATCTCCCTCAGTACCGTCCCATCACACACTCCCAGGGTCAGACACAGAGTGAATCTCCCTCCACACCGTCCCATAACACACTCCCGGGGTCAGACACGGAGTGAATCTCCCTCCACACCGTCCCATCACACACTCCCGGGGTCAGACACTGGGTGAAGCTCCCTCCACACCGTCCCATCACACACTCCCGGGGTCAGACACAGAGTGAATCTCTCTCCACACCGTCCCATCACACACACCCGGGGTCAGACACAGAGTGAAACTCCCTCCACAGCGTCCCATCACACACTCCCGGTGTCAGACACAGAGTGAATCTCCCTCCACACCGTCCCATCACACACTCCCGGTGTCAGACATAGTGTGAATCTCCCTCCACACCGTCCCATCACACACTCCCGGTGTCAGACACAGAGTGAATCTCCCTCCACACCGTCCCATCACACACTCCCGGGGTCAGACACAGAGTGAAGCTCCCTCCACACCGTCCTATCACACACTCCCGGGGTCAGACACTAGATGGCGGTCTCTCCACACCGTCCCCTCACACACTCCCGGGGTCAGACACAGAGTGAAGCTCCCTCCACACCGTCCTATCACACACTCCCGGGGTCAGACACTAGATGGCGGTCTCTCCACACCGTCCCATCACACGCACCCACGGCAGGAACAATTGGGGTTATGGATAGAGTGTCGGACTATCCCTTTGGTGAATCACGTAGTCACCCGTCCCGTGTGACCCGTCGACCGGCGACAAAGCCTGGAATTGTGGAGCCTCTCTCCCGGTGCGGAGAATTTCCCAGCCTTTTGCACCGGAGCTGAAATCTTGCTGAGTCGCCACATTTCAAGGTGGAATCCCTCCATTTCTGTAGCGCCTTTCACCACCCAAGGATGTCCTAGAGTTCGATATCACACTCCCTCCCCACCGCCCCTTCATTAGATCAGGACATTCATTCATTCAGGCTCATTCATTCATTCATTCACTCCCCTCACCCACCCCCGCCCTCACCACCTCACCCATTGTCGGCGCTTCCCTATCACTGCCCATCTCTCGTCTTTCACTACCCACCCAAGCAGCGCCTCCTCACTCCTCCACCTCTTTACAACGCTCCCACTTAATCCGCCCTCTCACAAAGCGACGCTACCCACCCCTCACGCTCATTCAACAATTCCACAGCGTGGCGCTTCCTCTTCACAGCCCCTCCCATAGCGTGGCGCCCCCTTGCGCTCAGATCTCAGGAGTGGGATTTAACCGCACGACCCCGTGGATCGTGTCGCGATGGGGAGATTGTCGCGCGGAGACACAGCCCCTGGAACTGCGCGTCTACCCAAGAGATTCAGAACTGACACGGTCGCCTCCCAGTTGGTGTCGACGGAGGCATGTGATCAGGCTGACCATATGGCGTTTAAAGTCTGGTCTCCAAACATCCGTCCGGTCCAAACTGTAATTTCCCCCCGGACCTCCTCTGGGCACAGAAGGGACTTTAAAATATTGTCTTACCTGCTACTACAACAGATCACCGTCCCTCAGTACAGCCCCTCCCACATTGTGACACTTCACCCGGAATGTCTGACACTTTTATAGCCTCCCTCAGTACCGCCCCTCCCACAGCGGGACGCTCCCTGCTCACCTCCTCTCCCACAGTGTTTCGCCTCCCCCCCCCCCCGCGCTCTTTCTTCAGACCCCCATCCCACAGCATGGGATGCCCTCGGTTCTGCCGACCTCCCCGGAGTGCTGTGCGGGGGGGAGCGGGGTGATCACAAGGATGTGACCGACAAGGCTGAGCGCGAGGTTGCTATGACGATTGGGCAGTTGCGAATTTTGTATATTTCTGGATGGTAAGGGTATGGAGTGCTGTGGTCCAGGTGGGTATGGCTTTGGCACGGACTAGATGGGCCGAAGAGGCCTGTCTTTGTGGTCTACTTCTCGCTGACTCTATTTCCAAATTTCTGCAGAATCACTGCTGCTTTCACCCATCTACCCCTCGTCCCCACCACACCGAACCTCAATCATTTCTCCTCAATCATGAACCTCAATCGGTCATTCATTGCGTCTGGATTTGGGGGAGGGTGTTCATTGTTCCAAGATTGCCGGCGGCACTAATCTGGGTGGTGTTATCAACCGTGATTCGGGTGGCTGGGTGGAGGTGGGGGTGGTTGGGGTGGGGGAGGGGAGCAGAAAGGCGTCAAAGCCACGAAGCGGGGTTCAAAATGATCTCCATCAGCCCCGTGCCCCTTGCGGACCCAAATGCAACCTACACTGATTCCTACACAATTCCTCGTTATGCGACCACTGTTCAGACAGTCTCTGAACTCGTCACCCGTCTCGTACTCCCTCTGCACCGTCCCTCCCTTATCTCTGGGTGCGCCTCCCCTCCCTTGTCTCTGATAGTATCACAGGCCCTTCGCTGTACAGACCCACCCACATTGGGACGCCACCGTCAGTGGGGCTCTCCCTGCTCGCCTCATCTCCCACAGTGTGCCGCTCCACCTCGCTGCTGCCCGTACAGATTTACCGTCCTCCCCCCTTAACACTGTGCCGTCTCAGTGGCGCCCCCTAGACAGACTCAGTACTGCCCACCCCACTTTGTGGCGCTCATTCATTGTCCTCCGCCCGCAAGGGTGCGCTGCCTTCAGTGCTAGTCCGGAGTCAGAGGGAGACGAGGAGACAGGGGACAGAGAGAGCCGCAGAACCCCGGGAGCTCAGACAGGGAACCACAGTTATCCCATTTCATTCGTCCAGCAGTCGGTCAGAGTCTTCACCTGAAATCAAAGTTCTCTCATCGAAGGCATTTGAAAAGGTCCCTCATCCGGAAAGTCATGAAGCGGCTTTGGATTTTAAAAATTGGCCTAAAGGAAGAAAGCAGAGGGTAGTTGTGGAAGGAAAGCATTCTGACTGGAGGTCGGTGATCTGTTCTGCTATTTGTGATTTTTATAACTGACCTGGATGTATAGGTGGAAGGATGGGTGAGTAAGTTTGCGGATGACACGAAGATTGGAGGAGTTGAGGATGGAGCTGCAGGTTGTCGAAGGTGACAGGAGGATATAGACAGGCTGCAGATTTGGGCGGAAAAATGGCAGATGGAGTTCAATCCGGATAATTGAAAGGACAAGCATTTTGGAAGGACAAATACAGGATTAATGATTAAGGATACAGGATTAAGGAGTACTGGATTAATGGTCAGAATAAAGAGTGTGGATGAACAAAGGGACCTTGAGGTTCAAATCCAAGGTCGCTGCGCAGGTTGATAGGGTAGTTAAGAAGGACTATGGGTTGCTAGGCTTCATAAACAGAGGGATTGAGTTCAAGAGTAGAGAGGTCTACAAATCTCTGGTGAGACCGCACTTAGAGTATTGAGTTCAGTTCTGGTCACTTCATTATAGGAAGGATGTGGAAGCTATGGAGAGGGTGCAGAGGAGATTTACCAGGATGTTGCCTGGTTTGGAGAACAAGTCACATGAAGCAAGGTTAGC